>NW_026590905.1:2043478-2081878 GCF_907164565.1 Psammomys obesus | reverse complement strand
AAAAAAAAAAAAAAAAAAAAAAAAAAAAAAAAAAAAAAAAAAAAAGACCACGAAGAGCCAAAAGGCAGCAGTAGGGCAGGCAGAAGATACAGCATGCTTATTGAGAAGGGGACAGAAGTCTGCAAAAGACAGGGAAAACACCTTGGCCTTACAAGGATACCTGGTGAGGATTTCCTGGGCGAGGAGCCAATTTCCCCCTGCAGTGGGCAGGTGCCCTTCAGGTGAGGGAAGAGGACAGGGGACTGCTGTGCATAACCCATTTCAATTCATATTTCTAAGGTGAAGCTGGGCTCCTCAGGACTGTTCTCTCAGGATAAATGGCCTCCATGAAGGAGGTGAGGCCTCAGTTGTTGCATCCCTTCATGACGAGGGTGTTAATTCCCACCTGCCTCCCAGAGGCCAGAGGACTGGACTGGCCCAGAGAAGGCTTCATTTTATCAGGTGATTTATTGGATCCTAGACCCATACTGAGAAGAGCTTTTAACTTGGAGACACTTAAACTATGTTTTTTTTTCTTCTCTTCTCTCCTCCCTTGGCTTGAGACTGCAATAAAAAGCACGGTTACCTGCAGTAAATTCCAGACTGGCTTTGTGCTCTGTGAGAGGGGAGAGAGCCAGAAGAAGATACAAGAGGAGCCAAAATTGAGAAAGAGCATCTGAGAGAAGAGATGGCCACTGTCTTGCTTCTCCTCTGTGGAACTGTCTTTTTCATTCTTCATCTGGCACCCTTCCTTTGGCTGCTCCAACACTATCTGTTCTTCCTCAGCTCCCCTATCTCCCTGCTCATTCCTTAGTAGAGATGGATAGAGTGTCCAGCTAGGGTGCTGAGTACCACAGCATGAGCTTCTGATCGTGGCTTGGCATCTGCTTCATTCTCTAGAGACCCTGACAGTGACTCAATCCCTGTGTTCTGTGTAGAGTGTGGCTTTGACTTGGAGTATGCTGGCTTCTCTCCACCCCACAACAGCAGGTAAGGACTTTTGAGGGATGCAGGGCTATTTGACAGTTAATTATTAGGCACTCAGTCTCCCCATTCTATGTCTCACAACTTTGAAAGGTAAGCGTCATTGCTCGGCACCATTCCATCCCAGGAGTCAGCAGCACCATTTTCTGTCTTCAATCAAGACTGAAGTTTTACTAGGGCTCTGAATCCTCAATCCAGCAGGAAGTAGAACACAGGGGGTGTTTCTGAGGAGAATCCATGAAAAGGGTGTAAAGATGCTAAAAGTAGTAGCTGGGAATCCCAGGGACATAAGGCAGACACCAGTTGAGAAAAGGGCATAACTATGGGTATGTGACCTGTACGGATGTGATGGGCCTTCGTAGCAGAGAAACAGGTTAAGGATGCTTCCGCCAGCAGAAGTCAGGCCAATCCTGTAAAAAGCCTATTTAGGACAGAGTGCGTGGGGTGCAGCTCCTTTCCTGGGATGTTTGTGAAGGATAAACAGGGCAGTTCTGGGAGTCTAGCTGGAGGCAATGGAGAGAGAAATGTTCTCTATTCAGACCCGAGATCATGGAATTCTGAGTACATTCAAGAACAGATTGGAACTGAGGGGGTGGAATGGGCAAAGCTGTCCTTTGCACAGAATGAAAATGCATTCTTCTAACGGCAGCAGGTGCCCAGACGTGGCAGCAATAACTGGACAGGAATGTTTGTGTAAACAAAAGAAATATAAATAGACAGGAAAGAGTAAACCAAATATAACACGCCCCCCCCCCCAAGTTCAAAGTCACCGTGGGACTGACAGGCACTATTTTGAGAGGGGGTGTGGAAGATCAGGCAAGCACTATTTATAGACAAGGGTTGTATGTAAACTCTGACAGGCCATGACTGCTGTCCGTAGTGCGTGGTCCAGCTCACATTCACACAGCCCTTTGTTTACTCATCAGCACAGGGAAGACAGCAAGAAAGGAGAAAGATCGGGGATGCTTGTCAATCCCATGCGCATGCCTGTACACACACATTCTTTCTTCCCCATTCTCGATGTCTAACATGCATTCTCCCAGGCTCATTACATGATTTCTTCTGCTTTTTTTTTTTTTTTTTTGTCCCTGTGAGGTTTACCACCAGCCACGCAAGGATAAGGCCGCAGCTCACGTCTTAAAGCTGAGCAAATGCACAGTAGGTGAGCAGTTGCTGCTTGGATGGGCCATGGTCCCCATCCCTTCATACTCCCCCCGCCCCATCCGTTCATACATTGTGGGCACACACTATGGTTCGCACACTGGTCACAGTGTATCAAGGACAACTGGCTTTCGCTTACTTTCTTACTGACCCAGAGGAAAAGTGAGCTTGAAATGCCTGCAGGGAAGTTTTCTGTTTGACAGTTAGGGTGCTGGGGACAGTGTCAGGCTTCACTTCTTGCTCACAGGGAGAGGGGTGACAGTACCATCTCTTGGGTTTCTCTCTCTCTCTCTCTCTCTCTCTCTCTCATTTTTCCTTCTAAGAACAGTCCAAGCCATTCCCAGAACATGGACATTGCACTTTTCTCCATCATGAAATTTGCATCCTTGTTAATTTAGGAAGTCCCTGCTGTTTTTTATTTTTATTTTTATTTTTATTTTTATTTTATTTTATTTTGGCTGCTTCCCAGCCAGAAGGGGGCAGCAGCCCCTCAGTATTGCCTTCCTCTGGGTGTGAAATCCTTTGCAACACTCTGGATTAGCTGGAGAAGGGGAGTGGAGTCACATGATCAGTATGCTAGAGAGCAATGTCTTTGGGGTTGGGGTGTCATTTGCCTACAGGGGCCTGAGAACTCATTCTCTTTGGATTAGAGAACCCAGGTCTTTGATATTTAAGGACCCAAGCAGTGTTCTGGGGCCTTGAAGCCTGAGAGGTGCTGGATGGGATGTGAGGTATGTAGACAAAGGACTGTCTGAGTAGGACGTGTTGCAATGTTCCTTCTATCTGGTTGGGAACAAGAGCTGAAGAAGATCCCCAGGAGGAGGGGTGACTTGCTGGTCAGTCAGGGTTTTAGAGCTAGGACTCATTGCCATTTGCCTGGCTGGGTCCATCAAGAGCTTTCCCTACCACTCCGGGAACGGTGAAGTCAGATGAGATATTACAATTCAATTCCTACCCATGGCTAGCCCCACAAATGATGCAGGTTTTCACCAGTTAGTGATCTGGTAATTTCTCAGTACATTGACATCATTCCATTGAACAGCCAGAAGGAATGTGTGGGTGCTTCATAGAGGGACAGGAGCTGCCAGTAAAACAGGAAGCGGGCAGAGAAGAGAATGGGCTAGATAACCCTGGGATGTGGGACTGCAGACAGAGTGTACTTCTGTAATTCTATCCTGCTTGAATCTTTAATCAGTAGTGTGGCTTCTTTCCCCCCACTCCCCCTGCCAAAAAATAACCTACTAATAGAAAACAAAGAAAAGGAGATAGAGGCCTTTCTTGAGGACAAACCCTGCTGTTATATCCCAAAGAAACTGAAGGTGGTCAATGATGTAAGGAAGAGGAATGATGTGCAATCTAGGTTGGGTGTACTTCGGAGGTTGGAGATGAAATGAGTGGATGAAATGGTTCCACGTGACTGAACTGCCCTGCTGGTCATTGCTCCCACCCCCATGTTAATCCAGCCCCTTCAGCTCTATTCTTGTTCCCAGGGAAATGAAGGCTAATTCAAGGGGCTGCTGGAAATGGCCCTGGTCTAGGTTCAGCAGGTCAGCCGTGCTGCATACTCTACTTCAGGGGCACATTTGCAGTGACTGACTGTTGGAGGAGCAGGCAAAAACTCATTCTCTTTTCTTCCGCCCTGAGCACCTTTAGGCTGGAGGCCTCTCTATGTGCTGGCAAGTCATAAGAGTTGCTTTCAAGCATCATAAGGCCAGTCCATGCTCCCAGACTGCCTTTTGATAAGCGTTTACCCTCTATTGCTCTTCCGATCAGTATTCGCTCTGCATTTCCTGGTCTTTGTGGTTTGTCAGCTCCTTAACATTGCTTGAACTTAGCTGGCGTGTGTTAGGATGAATTATGAGAGTTACAAAGCTTCCAAACCTCTGGCATGCTGGAACAGTTCCCTGAATGTGGGTCTATTACGAACTGCTGTCATCGCAGTTTGTATCAAAAACATCTCTTGCCCCCAGGACATGACTATGTTTTCAAAGCATTTCTGTCCAAAGTTGCTTGTGCAGATATTTCGTAGAGGATTTCTTCCATTTCTGCCCAGTTTTCAGAGAAGGATTTTAGCAATATTTCGGTGTGTACGGATCTCTCTAGTGTGATTGTGATTATGAAAACGAAATGAGAGCTTTCACAGTCTAAGTTCTAGTCCCAGACCTTGATAAGCCATGGAATTTCAGTCACCTCTAGTTGTAGTTCTGGAAGATGAAAGGGAATGGTTCCTTTTTTCCTGCTAGAAAGCTGAGCAAAGATTTTACATAATAATACAGACTGGATTGGTTTGGGAGGGGCATGGCAGAGAAGCAAGTCCAAGTGGCTTAGGTAGGGAGGGTTAGGATTGGGGCAGGGAGTTGTTGCCATCTTGGATATGGATCAATTAGCTGTCGCTTAAATCTTCACCCAATAAAGGAATGAAGTATTGAAAGGCATTTGGAATCTGCTAAGATGGGGAATGAGATAACAGGGCAGGGCAGGGCATATCATGGCTGGCCCTCAAGAGAGCAGCTGCCCTCCAGAATATGCTGTGGGCCTCAACCTGGCAACAGGGCCCCTGGTTGAGCCTGGTACCCAGCGAGGACTCTATAAATACCAGGGAAGTGAGTGGACAAGTGACTGTCTCTGGTTTGGGTTGGTGCCACAGAGAGGGCATCCAGGGTACACAGGAGGAAGGGACTCGGGCAAGAGGGTTGTTGCTGCTGCTGGCTGACAGCGTGATCGACAGTTTGGCATGCCTCCTGCTTGAGACCTGCAGGAAAGCTTCCACCGTGGAATGCCTGCTCTGTTGGTAGGAGGGAAACACAGACCAAAGGAGGCAGCCAAAGGCATGAAATGGGTGTAGCTTCCACAGGCTTGTTTTAAAAGAGAATCAAAACTCATCTTTCACAGGCAGCTGGGAGACCAGGAGAATTCTGCCTCTGTCTCCTCTATTGGATGCTCTTTGGTTATGCTTTATGTTTTTTTTTTTTTTCCTTTCCCTTGAAATAACTGTGTCTATTTTGTTTCACAATTAAAATGTAGCAAAATGGTTGCTGCAGATCTGTGAGTTCAGCACGCCTAGGATCACCCCACTGTGACCAGAATACAGCTCAGTTCTCTGACTCCACAACTCCCATGCCGCCCTTCATAGTCATTCTCTCTCTCTGGATCCCCAGCCTCCAAAACAGCCAGTCTTTTCTAGCCTCACAGTTTTATGACTTGGAAACTATAGTATGAATGAAGTCACACAGCATGTAACTTTCTAAGTTTAGTTCATGTAGCTCAGCATAAAGCCTTTGAGGCTCTTCCAAGTTGTGCACACTGGCGATTGTTAGTCTGTTCCTTATCTTAGTACTATTAGGGCTGAGGAGCACTAAGACTTATCCACTCGCTTGATGAAAGATTTCTAGATGGCTTCCACTGTTTGGGTGACTGTGGCTGGAGCTGTTTCATGTATGACAATCAATTTTCATTTCTCTCAGCTGGCTACCGAGGACGGGAACTTCAGAGCGATATGATAAATATTTATTGAATTCTGCAAGAAGCTGATCATGCGGTCACCAGAGAAGCTGTGCTAGTTTGTGTTTTCACCAGCAGGGCACGAGTCTCAGGTGCATCTCATCCTTACCAGGGCATGACATTGTCAATATAGAGAATACTTAAGCCAGGTATGGTGGTGCACACCTTTAATCCCAGTGGCCCTGGGGCAGAGGCAGGTGGAGCTCTGTGAGTTTGAGGATAGCCTGGTCTACATAGTGAGTTCCAGGACAGCCACTGCTACGTAGCGAGACCCTGTCTCAAACAAACAAATGAAAAATACCAAGTCATCCAAGCAAGGGAGTTGTATCAGTTTATTGTGCTTGATTTTGAATTTCCTTTAATTATTGCTGATGGTGGATGTCTCTCCATGGGCCTGCTTACTGGCCCACTTTGTGGAGACTCTGTCCCACAAAGCGTCCCTTTTCTAAGCTGACAGATTTCTTATTATCAAGTGCTCTCGACAGAAGCCTTTTAATAGATTTTTTTGCAAGTGTTTTAATTTGTCTTATCAGTCTTTCAAAGAGCAGAAGTATGTAGCGATAAAAGAGTCACATTCCCAATAGTTTATTTTTTTTTGGGGGGGGTGCCTTACTTTTAGTAGTTATCTGAGAAATATACACCTCTCCCCAGATCAAAACAATTTCTCTTCTGCTTTCCTTTAGAATGTTGGTTTTTTTAAGTGTTTACCTTTCAGCCTGCAAACCACTTTGAGTTCATTGAGTTGTGCTGAGTGTGTGGTACAGATCCAAGTTCATTGCCTGGCACATACACATCCGATTGTCTCAGTCTTGTCTGTTAAAAATACCACTCTTTTACCATTGAATTGCGTTGGTACTCTGTCTAAAAAATCAGTAGGTCATATTTGTGTGGGCGCTTTCCTAAACTTTCATTCCGTTTCATTGATCTATTTACGTATGTTACCATAAATATCTAACTATAGCTCTGGAACCAGTCAGAGGTAAGAGGGGTCAGTACTCCCACTCCATTCTTACACACATCATTTTGCCTATTCTTATTGTGTTATCTTTCTATATGAATTTTAGAATTAGCTTCTCAGTTTCCTTAATAAAAAATAAAAGACCTCTCCTGGCATTTCGACCAGGGTTGCCATCTTTACTTGGTGACTGTATCTCTTCATTTATGGAGGTCTTTGCTTTCTACCCATCAGCATTTTGGATCACGCTCTTTCTGAACCCATGTGCTGGGATCAGAGGTTGTACGTGTAGGTGAAATCTACTGCGTATAACAGGATTTCTTTTAGATTTGTTTCCAGTTATTCATGACACACATCTAGAAGTGTAGTAGCTTTCCATGCTTTTGACCTTATGGTTTGTCACCTTGATAGCTCACTCAACACTTCAAAGAAGTTTTGTGTAGATGCCTTATGATCAATCATTAGAATATAGCAAAACTGGGATTGTTTTCTTTCTTTCCATTTGAATTCATTTGAATTATTTCTTTAATTTTGTTCCTCCTCTTTTTTGTGTCACTGAACTAAGACTTCCTGTACACCGTTGATGAGGATGGATGAGAACAGACATCCTTGCAAATGTCTGATAAAGGAGAGGAAGTGGTCTGTCTTTCACCATTAAGTGCAGCATGACTCACATGGCTTATGCGGTGCCTTTTTATCAGTAGGGAACTTTCCTTTTCCTTCTCAACTCACTGAAAGCTTCTATCACCAATGGATATTTAATTTTGTCAAGTGCTTCTTGGCAATAGTAGACAATGTATCTTGTGGGCTTTCCCCCTCTCCTTTTAATATGACGGATTTTACTGACTGGTTTTTAAATATTTCATTCTTGGAATAAGCCCCACTTTGTCAAGTTGAATTTTTCATTTTATGCTCATATTCTGTTTAAACCACACTTTAGCTGCTCTGTGACCTACCTAGAAGGTTGTCTCAGACATGTCCCTTATCTTCATGGGTGTCAGTTCCTTTGGTTAGACACATTTCTCTGAGCCCACCATCAGAGGCAGTGTGGAGTTCACAAGGCCAAACCTCTTGCAGTGTGCCAGGATATTTGAAATGAGGAATCAGAAGGTGTTGACTTATACTCTTCCCATTCACTCCTGGTAGAATTTCTTCTCCCTGAAATTCCCAAGAGTGAAACTCTACAATTCTAGGTTCCAAATGACTAAACTATATTTATTCTAGCATTCACTAAGCAGATACTTACTGGAGATATATTATGTGTAAGGTATTCTGTCCCAACCTGGGGAAGCTATGGTAGATAAAGATATAGTACCTGACACCATGAAACGTATCTATTGGTAGAGGAGCCAAAAGCTGATCAATACACAGATGTTGAGAGGGAGTCCTGGCAATCATTTTATAGTATTGTTTCTGTGTGCCAGAGTCCGAGGTCAAAAGTCATATCACAGGGGCTGTGGAGAGGGCTCACTGGGTAAAGTTCTTGCCTTGTGAGATTCCTAAAACCCACATTAAAAAAAAAAAGTATGATTGTATGTGACGGTAATCCACCGAGGAATCAGAGACATATCCCTGGAGCTCACTAGCTGGCCAGCAGAGCCTACTTGATGATTTTCAGTTCAGTGAGAGACTATGTATCAAGAAAGAGAGGGGTGTGGGAATAAAGAAAGATGGAAGAAAGAAAGACGGACGGGAATGACACTTGAGGAGAGTGTCATTATCCATTATCGTTTAGCTGACACACACACACACACATACACAGTACACATGCCACCCACATGTACAAGAAAAACATGCATGCACACACTATACACACATCTTCACACACAAATACAGACAACACATTTCCCCTCATATGACTACCACCTACATGCACACATGCAAGCATGTGCACTAACACGTGCACACGCGTGAATCATACAATGTTGTAATTTCATGTAAATCATGATAAGGTCTTATCAGGAAAGGCACACATGATATTAGGATTTTAAGTTTCCCTCTGACTTGATAAACTAAGGGACAGACAATGGCTCCGTGAACATATGAAACAGATTATTTTTTTTATTTTCAATTATTTTTTAAATTTTTTATTGATTACACTTTATTCATTTTGTATTCCTCCATAAGCCCCTCCCTTCTCCCCTCCCGATCCCACCCTCCCTCCCCTTTCTGCATGCATGCCACTCCCCAAGTCCACTGATAGGGGAGGTTCTCCTCTCCTTTCTGGTTTTAGTCTATCAGTTCTCATCAAAAGTGGCTGTATTGTCCTCTACTGTGGCCTGGTAAGGCTGCTCCCCCCTCAGGGGGAAGTGATCAACGAGCAGGCCAATCAGATTATGTCAGAGGCAGTCCCTCTTCCCATTACTATGTAACCCACTTGGACACTGAACTGCCATGGGCTACATCTGTGCAGGGGTTCTAGGTTATCTCCATGAATAGTCCTTGGTTGGAGTGTGAGTCTCTGGGAAGTTCCCTGTGTTCAAATTTTCTTGTTCTGTTGCTCTCCTTGTGGAGACCCTGTCCTCTCCAGCTCTTACTATTTCCCACTTCTTACATAAAATTCCATTCACTCTGCCCAACAGTTGGCCATCAGGCTCAGCATCTGCTTTGATAGTCTGCAGGGCAGAGGCTTTCAGAGGCCCTCTGTGACAGGTTCCTAGGATGTTTCCTGTTTTCTTCTTCTGGCTTTCAGAGGCCCTCTGTAGCAGGTTCCTAGGTTGTGAAACAGATTATTTACATGACTTTTCATCCAAAAGTGAGACTATGCTCCAGGGATGAAAAGTCTAGAAGCTGAAAGAAACACAAGGGTAGCCTGTGAAAGAAGAGGAGACGTTTTCAGGGTGTTTAGTCTCTGGAAATTCCATTTCTTCCCCCGTAACACTGGGACCCCAAGTTGCCAAGTGACAGAGAGGGAGAAGAGCAGTGGGAGGCAGAAAGTATGCTGAAAATGTAACTTGAGAAAAGAGAATTGATGACATGCCTCTGGAACTCAACACAAAATAGAAGTCGAGCTAAGTCATCTAAGGCGAAGCCCCGAGCTCCCACAGAGGCACTAGTTGTGCTAAGCACTGGGAGTCAGAAGCATTCACTCTTCCAAGAGTCTCCTCAGAAAATGAACTAATCAAGGCTCCATGGGGGACTATGCTGTACCCATAGGAGCTGCTAGTGGCAGAGCAGAACTCTGTCTTTCAAAGGCCTTTGCAGCTTTGTCCTTCAGTGACGAAGACTGAGAGCTCCACCCAGGGACAGGGTCATAGAATCATGAATGTGGCATAGTTTCTGGGTATTGGAGAAGACAGGAGGGAGTTGGGGAAGTAGCCTTTTCCAGTCTAAAGCTGGGAAGGCTCAAACTACACACATTCCATTGTTGGGATGATTACTATAATCACTGTCACTTGAGATCTTACTCTCTGTCAGGAGCCATTTTATACACATACAAACACAGCAGTGAATGTGGTCCTCTCTTCTGTGAATTCAATGTGTTAGTCCTACTTTATAAATATAAAAGCCCCAGAGGTGGATGAACACAGAGATCTACCTAAGCTCAGGAAGGCAGAGTTCTAAATCTCAGCAATTTAATTTCAGACCCAGGCAGTTAACTACAGACTAAAATATTTCATGGCAGAGAGGGCCAGTTAGGTCCTGCTGTCCATAGTTCTCCCATAAAGAGACTCCCTGTTGGTAGCATCAGCTCTTTGCCATCTCTAGAGACCTGGTAGCTCTGTACTGGGAAATCCAGCATGCTGGTGTCTTGGAGGACCGAAAAAGCTTATGGTTGTCTTAGGAAGGAAAAGTCCTGATGTTTCTAAGAACAACCCATGTTGAAGAGGCTGACCACTGACCCCAATTAACTGTCTTTCCTTCCCCCACTTACTCTACTGCCCTGGGCAGCGTGCCAGAGTCTATAAAGCAGACTCATTCCCAAATCCTTTATAATTCTTTCTGCCATTGTTAGCCTTCTGGTATTACCCAGTGCTCATAAAGCATATTAAATTAATTTCTTCTGCCTCACTTGACGTTTATATTTGAGAGGTAAGTCTGGGATCAGGCAGGGCGGTGTCTGATAAAAATGCTAACTTCATACCAAGTGAAGAGCTGGGTACTGGCTTCTTTTGGTCACACTGCACAGTGCCCGAGCTCATTAAGTTGTCTGATTGGAACTGGGTATGGTTAAAAAGTAACTGTCTGTGCTGGTTAGTTTTGCCAACTTAAATTAGATTCACCTGAGCAGAGGGTACTTCAATTGAAAATTTTGTCTATTCAATTGGCCATTGGGCATGTCTTTGGGGCATGCTCTTCATGAATAAAGATTAATGTGGGAGGGGCTCAGCCCATCTGAGCAGGTGGCCCTGGATTATGCTGAGGCAGACATTGAACAGCATTTCATCACGGCTCCTGCTTCTGTTCCTGCTTCAGTTCCTGCTCTGACTTCCTTCAGCGGTCAGGACTTCCTTGCATGATCAGGACATGCAAGTCAAAGAAGCTCTTTTTTCCACCAGTTGCTCTTGGTCACGGTGTTCATCACAGAAGTACAACACAAACTATAATACTACCCCTTCTAGGGTCTAAAGGAAGATGTGTCAGAGGAGATTTTTCACTCCTCATTTTCATCCCTATATCCCTAATTGAGCTCTGGCAGGCCCTTTACACCACCTTCAACCAAGCTCAAGGAAAGCAGAAGAGACGCCAGTAACACCATGTCTGCCATCAACGGTGCCGTGTAGCTTTTGTGTTTTGTTTCACATAGCTGCTACCTTGACTTTATGGTGGTTTGTTAAGAATGCCCCTGCAGGCTCAAATATTTGAAGGTTTGCTGTCCAGTACTTAGAATTGTTTGGGAAGCACTGGGAGGCTTGGCCTTGTTAGAGGTAGTGTGTCACGGAGGGTGGGCTTTGAGGTTTCAAAGGGTCCATACCATTCCCAGTTAGCAGCTCTCTCTCTCTCTTGTGCTTGTGGATCAAGATGAAGTTCTCAGTTACTGTTTCAGTGCCATGCCTGCCTGCTTCCATGCTCCTGGTACCAAAGTGGTCATGATTCACCCTCTGGAACTGTAAGCCCCCAATAACATCTTTCTTCTATAAATTTTCTTGGTGTTCTGTCATAGCAATAGAAAAGTTACTAGGACAGAGAGTGTGTTGTTGGCTTATTCCTTTTGACTTTGTCCCATGAAGCTGTGAAGAAGAAAGAACTTGTGGGGCATACACTAAAATAACGCCACAGATAGTGGTCTGAGCTAGTGATGAGAATTCCAATTTCTCAGTTTTTCCTACATTTCAAAGTATTTTTCCATGTTCTGTGTAAACATCCATCCACCAATCCTTGACTGAATGCCTACCATGCATCCGGTCCATTTTCTACCCAAGCCATCTTTTTAGGACATAGCAACAATACAAAGGAATCTTGCTCTTAGGAGTCTCTTGGTGAGAGGTCATCTCAAGTGCTTCTTATCAGCAACCACTGGAGACACCAGAACAAAAATCATCAGTCACTTTTCAAGGATAAGATGAAGAACTCATAGTTGACAGATATTTGCTATCCTGCCAAGTGTACAGGGACAGAGAGTAGTGGGGCTCTGGAGCATGCAGCAATCCTGAGTGGTTGCTACATTCTCTCTTCAGTACCGTATTGCCTTCAAACTGCACAGTGAAGGCGGGTAGAAGCATGGACTCATTCTCAGTCATCATTTTTTATTGATACTGCAACTCAGTCCTTGTAGAGGAATCACATGTCAATACAAGCAGGTTCTGCTTGCTCTTAATTCATCCACACATTTCAATGAGCCACAGAGCTGGCTGTTTTGAAGTCCCGCTATGTCTCAAATTTACATCCTAACACTTCAGTCTTCCTTCTCACTGGACATGAAGGAAAGCATCTGTTACAGTCCCTAACAGGAGTTTGCCAACTGTATCATCCTTAGAACCATGGATATATTTCTAAACTGAATTCTGACCTCTTTGGATTCACTCAACAAGCAACAGAGGGATTCATCATCATCTTTTCCTTATCTTTGTTTCTCTTCTATCATTAAAAGAACTGAGATTAAAAGCTATTGTCTAAAACAATCTTTAAGAAGCCATAGTGGGATCAGGTGGTAGGTTCATGGTAGGGGGTAGGGCTTCGTGATGTGTAGTCAGAACAAGGTTTTGGCAAGCTTCAGTTCACTAAAACAGTCCTTGAAGAAAGCAAATGGAATGAGACATGTTCAGTGAAGTTTTATCATAATGGAACGAGTATGAGATTTGAGTAAACATCAGAGTCCATCTCAGCTCTGCTGTTTAATCACTATCTTGGGCCAGTCGTTTAAAACTCCCTGAACATTCATCAACTTCACCTATTAAAGGGCGTACTAATACCCTGAAAGGTTTTTGTTAAAGGAAACGGGGGAGCGTTTGTAAACGAGATTTTTCAGCTGCAGAGGGCCATGCGTGTGTTATTACTGTCCTGCCTATCATCGCGCCGTGCTAGAGAATGAGGGTGCTGGCGGGCACTGTTCTGCTACACACTCTCCTACAAACTATTCTGCTATAGTTTGTGTATGGGCTACGCTCGTCTTCCACTTCCAGAGTGCTGAAGTTGCTCTCCCAGCCCTAATGTGAGAACTGACACCTGGCCCATTTTTCATGCAGGGAGGTATTAAAACTCTACTATATATCTCCATGACAACAGAGATTGTTTTGTTTGCCCGTATCCCAAGTACTGGAAACTGTCGTTTCTATAGCAGGCACTCAAAAATATGTGTGTGGGAGAAAAGATGAACTATCTGAACAAACTTAATATAAGGAAAATATACTTTATTTCAAATGGGGTAGAGGTGCTGAGGTCGTGATGACCATCAAGGAACGCCAGGCCCGATAAGACAGAGAATCCATGAGGCAGCTTGGTCCCTAAGTTTTCTCAAAATTCAAGATCTTATACCACCTTGTATATGTTCCTGTAAGAGCTTCTGATTCCAACCTAGCTGGTCCTCTGCTTGTAGAGATGACAAGGGTAAGGGCCAGGAGTGGAGGACTCCAAGAAAACCAGAAACTGGAATCTAGTCCTCTTGATTGCAAAGGCGATGCTCCTCTTCTTTCTAGAGAAAATTTACATAATATGAAAAATATTTGACTCCTTTTTTTTTTTTTTTTTTTGGCTTAGTGCTTGGCTTTCCATTGTCCTGCTCCATTGTGGGGAGAAAAGACATTTCTCTGGCAATGTAACAGAGGCCTTTGATTTTAGGGGAATGCCTGATCACTTCAAGATAGATTTTTTTTTTCACAAAGAACTCAAGAACTTACTGGCTTTGCTAGCCATGCCATGCCATTAACTATCGCTGACAGTCAGACTCCTCATCCAGCCCATGTGTGTTTCTCATTCCCTCTTGAGATTGTCAAAGTGACATAATTAACTAAGCTGTTAGCTAAATAAATCGTTGGATCTCGGGGAGAATTTTTCCTGAGACGTCAGTGCCCCCGGATGGCAGTGCATGAAGGACTGTCAACACCACGGGGGAAATGCATGGCAAAGGATTCTGTCTGGGAGACAGCTCTCTCTCCTCTCGGCATCAAAAATGGCTGTCAGGATAGAGAGCAGATGCCAAGGAGTGTATGTGAGAAAACCGCTAATTCGTTTGACTTGTTCAGTCCCACATGGTACATGGAGTCTGAAACGGTTCTGGAAACAGAGGTTGGGAGGCCGGGAATGGACTCAGAGCAGAGCTGGTCTCCAGCATGATAGACATATTAGTAGACACATGGGCTCTGAGACAGGATGGAGTTATTCACCTGAAGAGTGTCTTAACCTTATCCACATTCTGAGGTTGGGAGACATGGTGTCACCATTTTACGCTTACTTTTTAAAAGATGTTGTCCATTAAAAAAGTACGTTCATGTGTGTTCCCTCTGTATGTCTATCACATGTATGCTTGATGTCTGAGGAGGCCAGAAAAGAGCACTGTCTCCCCTGGAACAGGAGTTAGAGACGATTGTGGGCAGCCATGTGGGTGCTAAAAATTGAACCCATGTCCCCTGGAAGAACAGCTAGTGCTCTGCCCTGTAGAGCCAGCTCACCAGCCCCTGTTCTTTTTTTTTTTTTTAGAACATGCTTGTAATTTCTCTAAATGGACAGGGCCTGCTCTCTGTTTTGCTCTCTCTGGTCCATGACTGAGCCACCGGCTAAATATATAGTGAGTATACATTTGCTCTCCATCCACGATGCCATGTATTGTAGCAGAATAAAGATACAGGCTGACAGAGGCTTTGGGGGAGAAAGCAAATGATGCCATATGTGGGTTTCATCAGATTACAAAAATTGAAACTAAACATTAAGCCTGGGGTGGTCACTCTGCCCCGGAATCCAGACTTAGCTCTCCACCATGGGAAATGACCTGCTGCTCCCACGCGCAGTTCAATTAGAAGTGTGGCTAAGGGCCAGAAACTTGAAAGAGAGATTATAGATTCATTAATTAAGGTCATGTTTACACCTCAGTTGTCAACTGCAATGATTTGTCTAACCCAAGGTCTCCTTAGTTTATTATGATCATTACTGCTTGGCTTAGGTCTCATGGCGATGAATGATGAAGCCATACAGGAGCCTTTACAGTCTGACAAGGAACATGGGCTCAGTCTGACACTATGCTTCAATGCAAAGAACTTTCCCCTTTATTTATCACTTTATTTTAATCTTCCTTCCCTTGAATATCATTTTATTTTCAGTCTTCTTTTATTCCAGATCTATAAGACACTTCCAAACAGTGGACTTGCTCCTATTGTCCTTGTTTACTGACAAGTTCTCGGCCGGCCACACTTCACACACATACACACACACACACACACACACACACACACACACACACACACACGCTTTCTGGTTTCCCAAGGGTGTGGGGGATCAGCAGTTCTAGTGACAAGATGTAAGGCATCCAATTTCATCCCAGGAAGGAGATTTGTTTAAGGCTCACTAGAGTGTTAGACTCCAAAGACACCATGGGGAACAACTTTCCCTCTGAACTGCTTTCTCTAGTTACTTGAGAAGACAGTTGTGGACTTAAGGTCTTCTTCTTGAGGGCTCTTATGTTCCTTATCTTTTGGTGGGAATATAAAGTTCAATAGCTCCGCATCGATAACAGAGGATGGGCCATCCCCATTCCTTGAACTTGAATAGCCCCAGCGGTAGACCTCAGGGAGTCAGCTCTTTTGTTGTTTTTTTCTTTTCTTTTTTTGTTTTTGTTTTTTGTTTTTTGTTTTTTTTTTTTCAAGAAAGTAAAACTTTCTGGTTTGTCTATTCGGAGCATTTTTTTTTCCCTTTCTGTAAAACTGATCCATTCTTCATTCAGGTTGTCATGCTCCGGTTTGAGCCATAACGTTCTTCAGAACCATAAACCAGGCTCCAATTGGTTTCATCTTTAACCATGTGAGCACAGAGAGTGTGTGTCAAATGCTTCAGGAGGGATATCAATGAGTCAAGAGTTTGTGCTCAGGAATGTAAAGGAGCTGCTCTTGCAATTGCCCATGTGTTTTTGTTACTGGCACGGACTCTGGTTCCATACAAATAATTTTCACTCAATGTTGGAGTCTCCTGGGCTTGGAGAACATCTTAGCTCCCTTTGCTAAGGTCCCACTATGTCAAGCTTGTAATCACTTAGTTTTCTCAAAAAAATCCTTGGTTATCCTCAATAGTAATCCTATTGAGGCTCCCCTGGCATTATAATATTCCCATCTGACACGAATCACTGTCTATCTTTGACATTCTCAGCAGTTTTGGAACTCAGAACAGGGTTCTGCACCCGGATCATCTGGATAACTTCTCTGGTTTGGGACTGCAGCTGGCAGCTCTTTGGATCACTTGGACAATGGATCACAGTTACACACACCAATGTGTTGCTGCTGCCTGCAAAATCAAAGCAGGCTGGTCAAGTTTCCTTCTTAGCAAAAAGGGATGGAAACTTCAGCTTTTTCTTCTTTGGAATGGATACTGTGATACGGCCCAGACTCCTGGACCAACTAAAAATGTCTAAGGCTGATAAACCCAAATTTGCATACAAATTCTTATAAGTGTCAGGGATGACAAGTCATCACACAGAATCCTGCAGGGGGTCAACGATTTATGGAGGGATAGCAGCGAGATAGAAAAGGCCCCCTCCGCCAGAGCTGTGGACCAGCATGGTGTCATATAAAATGAAGAACTGAGTTTCTCCTCATTTCAGTATGGACTACACAGGGACACATAGGATTTGTGCAGCACTTGGGAGAGACAATGAAGTTGGACTGCTAGCCTCCCACGGTGAAAATACATTGATTTTTATGATTTATTTTATTTAAGTTGAAAAATCTACATTCTAGGTCTTAAGGACTTTTTTTTCTAACATGCAGAAGGCCTCAAACGAACAAGAATACATAGGATCACTTGATAAAGAGGACTTCCTCAGCCTTCTTTGTCATAAAATTTCTTTTCCATTTATTAATTCTGGGGATTCGAATGTGAGCCGTTCCTGCATAGGTTTGTGTGTTAGAACATCTAGATTCTTAGCTGATACAGCTGTTTTGGGAGGCTGTGAAACATGTTGGCCTCTGTCCTAGTTAGCAGAAATAGGTCCCTGGGGGCAAGCCTTAAAGATAACAGGTACTTCAGCTTCTGCTCTGAGCTGCTTCGTTTTTTGATCCACCAAGATGTTAACACTCTGGGTTAAAAGCCCCCATTGCCACAAACTGAGCTGCTCCAGCCATGATAAGCTGATAAACCTCTAAGGCTGTGAGGTAAAATAAACCCCGCTCCTATGAGGTTACTTCTGCCAGGAATTTTGTCCCAGCGACAGGAAAATAACAAGTGAACTGACCTATGAGCACATACTCAAGAGGGATTTGTCAAAGTCACCATCTTTGTAGCATTAGAAACTGTGTCCACAGCTCTCATTTCTGATCCAGGCTGGGATGTGGTGTTGTTAATGATCCAATATTTTAATAAGGAAATGGAGTTCCCCAAGCTACCGTTTGGCCTTTTCTCTGACTTAATGGTTCCTACAACAAAAATGCTCACTTCATGACTTGGTCATGAAGCCACTGCTGGAGAAATCCTGTTGTAGCCTCAGAAACCGAGCAGTAAATACAGCCACGTACCACAGCGTGACACTTCAGCCCGCCATGGCCCACATACACAATGGTGTCCCACAAGATCATATTGCCTACTGACACTGTAGCCACCTTAGTTGGTGTAAGTACACTCTATTAAGTTTGCACAATGACACAATTGCCCAAAGATGCATTTCTCAGACCCTGTCATTAAGTGAAACATGACTATACTGGATCGTACTAAGACAGCCATGAGTCTATGAAACAAACATGAACTGAATCTTAATTTTAGAAACTTTACTCTATCTATTGTGGTAAAATGTACATGTCATAAAATCACCATATAACCGGTTTAAGTCTGAAGTGTAGTGGCACTTAGTACATTCACATGACTTGACATCTATCAGCAAGTATTCCTTCTCAGAACTTTTTCTGTCTTCCAAAACGGAAAGTCCCCACCTGTTCAATAACACCTAGCCACAGTCCTCACCCCTAAATCCAGGAACCTCCGTGGTAATTTCTCTCCCTGTGAATTTTCCTGCTCTTGGTGTATCACAGAGTGGGATCATATGGACCTTGTGTTTTATGTCATTGGCTTATTTTACTTAGTAAAATGGCCAGTGCTCATCCATGTTGGAGAAAGTGTTAGAATGTCCTTTCAAAGACTAACTGCACGTGTACACAGTATCTATCTGCTTTGGATTTGTTGACTCATCTATAAAGGACATATTGCGTTGCTTGCAGTTTTGTTTGTTTGTTTGTTTTGTTCTAGTTTTTTTTATACCTCTGACTAATTTTGCTAAAAATATACCAGTTCACACGTGATCAGTTTGAATTTCAATTCCTCTGGTATACATGCAGAAATGGAACTGGTGAGTTTAGGATAGTTCTGTTTTCAAGTGTTTGATGTGCTACTGTACTTTTTAAATACAGTGATCACACCATTTTCCCATCCTTCCAGCAGGGCACCTGGCTCCCAATCTCTCTAGATTATAGAGTGAAGGCACTTGCAAGCACTCACCCGTGAGAAGCCTTCTCAGCATTTCCATCTCTCAAATTTCTCAGATTCTTCTTCTCTCCAACACACTCAGGAATTTATGGCATATAAGCTGTATTTTACTCATGGTACAATATAATATGGATTTCCATATGCCAACCAAGAGTATAAGAATAGAGCTCGGCTGTTAAGACTTGCATATTGAGTCTACAACAGAGGCCAAGTGAACCCATCCCTCCTTCATCTGCAACCCTCCAAAATTATTTCCAGATGATTTAATGCAAGTGAGGAAGGTGAGCCAGCCCTCCCCTGAATTTGCTTTGTAATTGGAGTCCTTGGGGTATCTAGGAATCAGTATTTACTTATAGGTGAGCAGATAATTACGGGCAATTGGGATGAGGCATAGAAAGAAAGGACCTGTCAAAGGAGTCAAATGGTTTTCAGGCTAAGCCTAACTGGGATGACAGAAAGCCTTCTGGTTGTGGTTACAAGAATGGCTCCAAAGGCCCTTAGGGCTCCCTCCCTCCCTTATGTCCCATTCTAATTTCCAGCTTGTCAGTCATTCATAACTAGTTCCCCAACTTCCATTTAGAACACATCGTAAGGATGTGAACTCAGCTGCTGTTTGTTGCCGTCCTGTAGGCATACACTGCGGGGTTGTTTTGGGGTGAAGAGTCTTTTAACATTGCCATGGAAAGACCTCAAGCCTCACTATGCACCCCAAGCTTAGTTACAGGCATCTCACCTCATGTTCCTCAAATTCCTCACATCTTCCAGGCTTTTGCAGAACACTAGCCACTCAATCTCCCAAGGCCTTGAAAGACCTCAATGAGCACCTATATATTCTCTGATGAGCATATATATTCTACTATATATAAGGACAATAATCCCCTCATTCATTTCAATGTTCCAGGCCATGGATTGTGAAATCATTACTGTTTACATTGCTATTTGCCCAAAATGGGCCTAACTCTCCAAATTATAGATTCCCGCATTTCGCTATCGTGGCTGTACATAACAAAAGCCAACCAAGTTTACTTAAACAATGCGGTGGCATTCCTAGGCAGACATCTTGAAGGACAACCATGTGGTCACACAGAGCTCCACGCTAAGAGGCATGGAGCACAATGCTCTTCAGTTACCTTCTTGTGCATATGCATATCCTTGTGTGAGGACAGGGTGCAGGTCAATTTGTGCATGTGTTCTTGTGCATGTGTAGGCCAGAGGACAGCCTTCAGAGTTGTTTCTTTTTGTAAAAAAATTTTTACTAATTACACTTTATTCACTTTGTATCCCCCCTGTAGCTCCCTCCCACCTCCCCTCCCAATCCCTCTCTTCCTCCTCTTCTCCATGCATGCCCCTCCCCAAGTCTGGTATATAATCACTCATATAGACATATAACATAGGCTAAACCTACTAAAATCTGTACACCTAAAGAAACTAATCAAGAGGGAGGACTCTTACTAAAATGCTCAATCCCCATCCAGAAAGAAAAAGAGGATGGACATCAGAAGGAGAAAATAGGGAACAAGTCAGGAGCCTGACACTGAGGGCCTCTGAAAGGCTCCACTCTGCAGACTATCAAAGCAGATGCTGAGACTTATAGGCAACATTTGGGCAGAGTACAGGGAATCTTATGAAAGAAGTGGGAAATAGTAAGATTTGGAAAGGACAAGAGCTCCACAAGGTGAGCAACAGAACCAAAAAATCTGAGCACACGGGTCTTTCCTGAGACTGATACTCCAACCAAGTACCATGAATGGAGATAACCTAGAACCCCTGCACAGATGTAGCCCAGGGCAGTTCAGTGTCCAAGTGGGTTCCATAGTAATGGGAACAGGGACTGTCTCTGACATTAACAGATTGGTCTACTCTTTGATCACCTTCCCCTGAGGGGGAAGCAGCATTACCAGGCCACAGAGGAAGACAATGCAGCCACTCCTAATAAGACGTAATAGACCATGATCAGAAGGCAGGGTTGTTTCTTAATCCACCTTTTTTTTTTTTATGACAGTCTGCAGATGTTTTTTGTTTGTTTGTTTGTTTGTTTTACATGGGTTCTGGGGATGAAACATACAGCAGAGCCACAGAGCACTGAAGTCTGGCTCATAGGACTGAAGGCTGACTGATGAAGGCATGCTGAACGCTCAGTTCTTGAGGAAGTCTTACGTTCTTCCTGTCTGGGGAACTTTTCGTTTGTGAGCCAGAGGCTAAACTAGACCTGTTCATGCTAGCAGCTCCATATACTTCTGAATGCTGAGTCCATCTTGTGGGTTCTGCCACCTTGCAGCTCTTGCCTCCTCCTCACAGCTGACCTCCTCAGGTCTTGAGAACACATGGCAAGGAGTTTCTCCTCTTGGCCCCAAAGGAAGTACCTCCCCAGATTTCATTGCTGGAGGCTCTTCATTCCGCTCTTCTTGGCTCAGAGTGTCTCCCCTTTAGGTTTGATGTAACTGTGTGTGAAAGGCAGCACACTCAGCTCCTTGTGGTGGTTTCCATTTCTGACGTTCCCACAAACTGTTAACCCCCTTTATCTGCAAACAAACTTGCATGTAGGTCTGAAGAAATGGTGCGAACCCTACTTTCTTTTGTTCTTTTGTCCTTCAGAGAATTCTCCAGTTTCTTCTTCCTACAATACCTCTCTACCCTTGTCCCCAACCCATCCTCTATCCCCTACCTGGGCCCCTGTGTTGAAAGTCTATGTTAAAAGTTAATCTGTAAGTTCTTGATCTCCTGACAAGTCAGAACCCATCCTGAAAAATCCATGAGCTGATAGAAGGAAGAAGCATTGAGGGAATGTTAACCCTCTTAGGCCTGGCAAGGAAATTGTGACCTGTTGCCACTTCTTATTCACTAAGCCAAGCTCAGGGACAGACCCTGCCTTCCATATTAGGGTAGGGTATTTCCTGCCACGTTCAATCTCACTTCTAAGGTGGTAGCTGGGGATATGACTGTGTGCTCTAACTTGGAAGGTTTCCTTTGGTTTTTGCATGGTCTAGCTCCATTCACCTTCCATACTGTCAATTGTTGATGGTGCTGCTAATATTAAGCATAAAATTGCATTAAGTATTTGTAAAATTTTCAAAAAATAGTCTATAAAGACATACAGATAGGAGATGCAGTCAAATAACTTCTTGACTAATCTCATTGCTTCCTAACATGGGATCAGAGACAAAGGAATTTCTAGGCTCCCCTGAACATGTTGGGTTGAAAATCGCTCCATGTAGGTATGGAGTTGGCAGCATTTCTTGTCTCCAGGTCTCAGGAATGCCTTAAAGTAAAAGTTGGTTGAGTAGAAGATGGCTTCTCTGTTTTCCTTTTTCCCTCTGATTACCCTGCTAAGAACCCCTACTTTGCTATGTTTGCTTACTGGCTTCAAGTTGCTAAAATGTCTTCTGCTGTTTCTTTAAAAAGAGGTAGGCTCATCTCATTGGCAAAGGAGAATCATAGGTTTTCTATTATAATTGCAAGAAAGTAAGATGAGAGAGAAAGAGAGAGTGAGAAAGAAAAGGAAAGAACAGAGGAAAGAGGCAGGGAAGGAGAAAGAAAGAATATAGTTTCCACAAAGATGGATTCTCAGGGTTCAATCCTGGAATAATATCCCTTTAATAAAAATAAAAATTTCCCTAATGCTATAAATCTTACATTGCTTGCTAAGCAAATAGAGAAATGATAGGTGGGTAGATACATAGATAGATAGATAGATAGATAGATAGATAGATAGATAGATAGATAGATAGATAGAATATTTTACTTGGAATCCTGAAGCTTTCTCATTAGCTAATTCTGGCTCTTTTCAAGATAGAATACTTTAAAGAAAATCCCCTGTTTTCTACTGAAACAAATTAATTTGTTATCTACTGAACAAATTAAGATATTGAATAATATCTAAGACTTTAAATAAGAAAATTATGACTTAGACTTTGTATAGATCAAGTGTCATAGATAAAAGAAAAAAAAGAAGTGTAAGTAGAAATTACTGTTTCACCTTTCAGTAGACTTGACTTCCTTAAATGTGAGGTCAAGGGAAAGGGGGCCATTTTATTCATTGTTGCTTTCCTACTACTTAGAAAAGCACGAAGAGCGTAATATGTGCATAAATAGAAGTCTGCAAAATGTGTTTGCTGTCCCTTCTTGCTCACCGCCTCCACTTCTTGATTTCTCTGCTGTAGCCCAAGCTATCCCAGAACCAGCTAATGCCACAGTTTAACAGGTAAACAATTAGTCCCTATACTGCTTCAGTTGGTGAGTGTCAGGGGTCTTGCCTTCTGCCAGGAATCCTGGGAGATTAAGTGGTCAAAAGTTTGTTCTCAAGTATTATATCTGTTAGCCAGCTTGCTAAATTAAGAGTAATTGCATAGGATCCATGGCGGGTGAGTTTTGGAATGAAGGTAAGAGGAGATCTGCTGGTTGTTGGTACTGGTCTTCTCAGGAAGCATGATGGTCATTAATTGGGATGCTTCCACAGTGTTAGAAGCTCACCTTCCTGAAGCTCAGAAAGCTACAAATCCAAGATCAGACTACCAACGGGGGGGGGGGGGGGGGTGTTTCCTGGTAGAAGACATTCTTCCTTTTTTTTGGCTACCTTCTCGTTTTGTGTGTGTGTGTGTGTGTGTGTGTGTGTGTGTGTGTGTGTGTGTGCAGTGTAGTGTGGTGTAGTATATGTTCGGTGTATGTGTTTGTACTTGTGTGTGGGGGGGCACACATGTACTCTCATGTGCACAGACCAGAGTTTGGTGCTGGATGTTTTTCTTTATCACCCTCTACCTTGCTTATTAAGACAGAATCACTGAACCTAGAGGTTACCGATGGGCTAGGCTGGCAGGCCAGCAACCTACAGGAAGCTGCCAGTCTCTCTCCCGTATCAAGGTTACAGCTCACACCACCATGCTGCCTTTTACATGGGTTCTGAGGCTCGTACTTTTTCAGCAGTGCAAATTATGCATTCTTGGTCTTTCCCTTATGTGCATGGAAAGAGGGGGGAGGGAAAGTGGGGAGGGGAGATCTAGAGACAGAAAAAGGACAGAGGAAAAGAGAGAGAATAGAGAAAGAAAGGATAGAGAGGAGGAGGGCACACAGAGAGAGGAGGAGAGGGGTATGGAGGAGCAGGGAAACCTTGGGGTGGGGGAGAAACACAAATCAGCCAGTTCTCTGATGTCTCCTCTTATAAACACAGGATCAAGGCTTTATTCATAGCTTCCTTTATCCTTAATTACTTTCTCTGAGGTCCCATTTTCAATACAATCACACAAGGGGTTAGAACTTCAGCTCCCCTGAGTTCTAGGAATCCTGGTGAGAGTGGTAAAGGCTTCTCTTCAATAGAAGCAGTCGTAGGTATTTCCAGGTTTCAGTGCTAAATGCTCAACTTTTTAATCACCTACGCCCTTGGCAACCAAACATTTAGCAAACAGGAAGAGGCAATATCTAAGACCTCGGGCTTAATGCATGATTCTTCTTGTCAGCTTGTCTTAGCTTTTCTACCTGCCCTGGGAGTGAACAGAATTTCCAGAGCCAGAACAACCACTTCAAACTGCACTGCTGAAACTCAGAGGGCTGCCTGCCCATACCCTGAGAGCCTGGTACAGGAGGGGAGCAGGAACTTGACCTCTGAAATAGGACCCTCAGGCAACTGCTACAGCTCATTTACACTGTAAAGCCATGGGACACTGTCCTTGTTCTCTGACCCCTTTTATTACAGTCATCCCAGACTCCCAGTGTCCCATAACGACTCACTCCATCACTACATCACCCTTGCTCTTTGTTTCAGTGTTTGCCCTAAAACAAGAGGCACTTCACTCTCTCAAAGCCACACTATGGAATCTGCAACCAAACTGCAAATGACGTGAAAAATGCCTAGAGAGCCATAAGGCTTCTAAAGTGCAAACCCCAAACAAATCCAGGATATGGAGATAGTCCCAAATCATCTGCCTCAGGCCAGCTCCCTTCTCCCACAGTGTACGCTGTGGTCTGGAGTAAGAGGCGATGCAATCCCTCCATGACATACCACAGTGTGCTCTGATACAGCCAGAGGGATGGTCTGAGGCCTCTGAGGGCAGCTGGGTGGTTTAGAGTTCCTACCCTGGGACCTCTGCAGAGGAGCTGGCACCACTGAGAGCACCAGTTACCTTGGCATTAACCCTTTATGTCCAGCATCAGATGAGAAAACACTCTAGGCCTGGAAGAGAAAGAGAACTAGAGCAACTGTGTGGGGACGCCTAGGAGGGAGGAGGGGGTGTGTCCACCCTGCTGGCCCAGTGGCTTTTCCATTAGACAGATGGTAATGAGTCTCCTGCCAGCACCAAACTTCATAAGTGGAGTGTCAGAGAAGCACTTGAGACATTTGAGAAATGGAGGAAGAACAGAACCAGGCAGAGGCTGGACAACATACAACCTTGTGGGACCATGTGTGTTGGAATATTACCTTGAGCAAAATAGGATTAGCAGAAGGTCTTAATGTGCTAAGGCAAGTCTTTGGCTTTGTGTTGGGGTGGTGAATGAATAGAAGTAGGGATACTCACTGTGAAGATGCTGGCCTAACAGAGATGAGAGGAGACAATGACTTTGAGAAAATAAGATGACGGCAAGAAGCAAATGTATTCAAAGTGTATTCTGAGTAAAATCAATAAGTTAGGTTGGGTTTTTTTTGTTTGTTTGTTTGTTTGTTTTGTTTTTACATTTTGGAGTTGGAGACAGTGTGAGCCACCATGTGGGTGCTGTGAATCAAACCCAGGTCCTCTGGCAGCAGAGCCAGTGCTAACTGTGGAGCTGTCTCTCCAGCCTTATCAATAGGTCTTGAGGAAGGGTCCTATGGCACAAAGGAGCAAGGGAGAGCCCTCAAGAACTTTCCCTTGTATACAGGGTAGCTGGTGGTTACATTTATTAAGATGGGATTAGAGCAGTTAAAGCAGGAGAATCAACAATTCACTGCGGAAAGTGCTAAGTCTAATTTGCAGGTGCCATATCCTTGGGAGGTGTCAAAAAAGACAGTTGGAAACACATTTCTGGAAGCCAGAGGAATGACAGGGCAGGAGGTGTGAAGGGCATCATCTCCTGCACAGGACTGTCCTAGCCAAGGCATGAATGGGACACCCCAAGGGCAATAACTGCAAAAAGAGAATGCGCATCTTAAATGGCGACAGCTTCAATATTTAAAGGAAAAGCATGGCGAATAGAAGGCACCGCTAGTCCCCTGCCCTTGTCTAGACAAACACTTCTGGTACGCGGTGGCCTTTTCCACTGCACCAAAGTGCACAGTTTGAGTCGTTCTCCACACCACATGCATGAAACTCCTGCCAATAGAGCAGCGCTGGCAAAGGGGCTCAAGCCTGATTGGCTTTCTGGCTTTTGTTCAAGGATTACTAAAATCTTCTAAGAGTGAGGATTTCTTTTCAACATCAAAATATTTAAACAAGCCCACATAATGATAGTTTTACTTGTATTTATCCAGCCAATAGACTATACTCATTGCTCATAAAACACCACAGCAGCTGAGAGGCCCCAAATCCCTCAGTAAGGATTTGCTTGCCCAGAACAGCGATGCTCCAAAAGTGTTAGCCCTGAATGGTCTATCAGCATCACTCAGAACTTGTTAGAAATGCAAATCCCCCGTACTCACCCCAGACCACTGCTATAGCAAGCTTTCTGGGTGATTTGGAGACAGGCAGCAATACCTGAGAACCATCATTTCTTCATATTTTTAGAATTAACTAATGCTTGTTGTCAAAGTCAGTTGAACTCTTATTGAGCTTTCTTTTCCTTTCTTTCCCCTTTCCTTCGGTATTTATTTTTCATTTTATATCTTTTGTGATATTAGAGGGTACTCAGGCAAGCATCTACCCTTGAGCATAAGCCTCAACTAGAAGACTACTTGCTTCTCTTTCTGTCTGTCTGTCTGTCTCTCTCTTATGTATGTGTCTATAGCCTGCTCATGTCATGGATCACATGTAGTAATCAAAGAACATGTAGAAGTTATCCCCTTTCTTCTACCATGATCCAGCTATCAAACAGGAGTCATCAGGCTCGCACAATGAGAACTTTTACCCACTGAGCCATCTTGTTAGCCCTAAGTCTGTGCACTTAAGAGTGTGTTTCATGGGGAGGCAGCTCAGTCAGGAAATTGCCTACCTTGCAAGGACAAAGACTGGAGGTCAATCTCAGAACAGCCATTAAGAAACCTAGGGCTGGTTTTATTTTGTTTTTGTTTTTTTTATTTTTTATAATCCTAGGATTGGGCAGACTGAAACAAGTGGATCCTTGGAGTTCACAGACCAAGTAGCATAGCCTACTTGAGTTCCAGGCTAGTGAGAGATCGTTTGAAAAACAAAAGTGACTAATGACTGAAGAACAATGTTGTACTCTAGCCTCCTGGCACCAGCCCCCACCCACCCACCCACACGCATGGAGTAAATACTGCATGCTGTAAAAGTTTTTGGAAACAATGAAAGAATCTTACAAATTATGTACTAAAAACCTTAACAGAATGAATGATGGCTGACAGGAGGGCTGGAAGATGCACAGTTGGACTAGACTAGGGTCCCTCCTTACAGAAGCTAAATATTTTTCATGAAGTATTTCTAGGTGACATCAAAGTAAAAAAGAGCTGTTTTTGTCCAACAGTAACTATTCAAAGCACACTGCAAATTCACTTGAGCATTAGATATCTCGTGGTGATAGAATGATCACAATGAAAAGGATGTCGGGGTGACTGCCATATTGCCAAGTGATCCCCTGAGCTTGAAAGAGGTGGAGTAGTATCCCAAGAGCACACAGTTAGTAATAGTGTAGTGTCCCCTAACCTTCCATGGAGCACAGAACTTAATTTGTAGTCAGACAGAATTTGGGGCTTCTGTTTCTTATCTCAGTGTTCATGGGCAACTGTCCCTGAGTTTAAAGCTCCCAACACAAACCAAGATACAAACCTAACAGACTGTGCCTAAGGCAATATGAGATACATGGGTTATGTAAGTAAGTTTCATTTCCATTCTCACCAGGTGTATCAAAAACTGCATTTCTCCAAGATGTCCATATCAAGGCCCTGGATCCTATGCCTGGAGCAGTACATAGAAAAAGAGGTTTGTGGTTTAGATCAAGCTAAGGGTGTCAAATGCCAATCCTGGGTTACCTAAGTCATTCCTAGACATAGTTACTTGTAGACTTACAAAGCAGGGCTACAGTAAAGGACGCCGGTGAGGATGAGACAGAGATGGAGGCAGGGATTGGACCAAACTGTCCAACAAGCCCTAGAAGGCCAAGGCAGCTGCCAAAGATGGGGGCATCAGGTAATACCCTCCCCTAGTATGTGTGGAAGGACCGGTGCTTTGCAAGAGTTTGGGCTTTGAACCTCTAGAGCCAGAAGACATGTTCATACCATCTTAGTTTTAAGTTTGCTGTTATTTGTTACACAAGAAACAAATACACCGGGTCTAACAGGAGCTAGAGATACTCATGAAAATGGAGTGATTTTGAAGTCCTGCCATTCCCCTCTGCTGCCTTTGAATTTTACCATCTCTCCTTAAATAGCAGGAGGTGCTAAAGGATCTGAGATTAACTTTAAATACAGAGATGGGAGTCTGCTCAGCAGAGGTCTTCATGCCTGTAAGACAGAGCAGAACAACATGGCCTACAGAAGGCTGGAATAAAGGGTGACCCTAAACACTACACATACTCTTCCCCAGTGAACCTGCTTTCAGGACCAAACAGTATTTACGAGGTAAACAGGGTTAATTGGATATAGACAATAACTCTATAGTAGAGGCTGAGAGAAACATCCATACATGTTTTTCAACAGTCTATCAGAATGGTACGTGTATTTTAGTCAGGGTTCCATGTATAAATATCTGCAGCCAAATTACATGTGAGCAGCAGATAACTTGGTGTTATCTGGTTATCCAGACTGAATAGTCAACATAGTCCCACAATCACCATCTTTCGCTGAGGAGCAACAACCAGTAGTCGCTCAATCCACAAGCCAAGATGCCTCAGTAGTGCCTCTCTGGTGTTGGAATCGTGGACGCTTTCCTGGAAAGCTGTTGGGTCCTATTTTACAATGGAATCTTGGAGTCACTGGATCTGCTCCCTCTTAGTGAGAGAATCAGCAGCAGTAGCAGCAACAGTGAAACAAATCTTATCTGGAAAGTTCCGAGCATTCAATACTGGGCAGAGTGATTAGACAGCATGCCAGTAAGTATACGTTAGCAATACACTGGATGTGTGAGTCTGCGTCTACAGTTGTCCCAGAATTCCCTGTCTAGCCTAGGCTGGCTGGTCAGAAAGCTCAGAGTTTTGCCTGCTGGTTCTGGGATTAGAAGTCTGCACCAGCATGCCTAGCTTTTTCTTAACATGGGTTCTGGGGTTAGGACTCTGATCCTCATGTTTGTTTACATGACCAGAACTCTGTTGACCAAGTCATCTCCCTAAGCCTTGCCTAACAATTTCTTAAATCCCCAAGGTCCATATCCCAGCTTTCAGGGTTCTGTCTCTTACTTCTTTAGTATGTTCTCTTTGAAAATGTTTCCTTTCTTAATCCCAAGGGCAGAAAGTATTCCTCAGTGAATCACAATACTTATCCTCCCCTTCCTTTGAGAAGGTCCATGAATCTTACTAGGCCAACACGATTGTACCATCTCTCTCTGTGTACCTCTTGGAATCATCACTCTGTAAGTGGCAGGTTTTCACACTTCCCATCCCCTTTTTAAGGAAAGAAAGCAATCATGGTACTGGAGAGTTGGCTCAGCAGTTAAGAGCACACATGGCTCTTACAGAGGAGCCAGGTTTTGTTCCCAGCACCCAGCTCAAGTGGCTCACTTGATAATTCCAGTTCCAGGAGATCAGACATTCTCTGCTGTCCTCCACAAGCACCTGGGTTAATTTACACACATACACATCAATAAATAAATATCTGTATAATGGAAACAAGCAGAGTACCTGGAGAAATATAGATCTCTGGTTTTCTTGTGACTTCCCAGAGGACAGGATAGTCTCTCTGCCACTTTACAATCCTCTCCATCTAGAATTCAGTTGTTTCATTCTAAAACTATGTTGTGACTATATTATTTTTGGTGATGTTGTGGAAATATTTTTGGCGATGTTGTAGCTATATTTTTGGTGATGTTGTGGCTGTTTTGGTGGTCTTCTTACTGTTTGTAGTGTCAGTTTCTGTCTTTAATTTGTTGGTTGAACCTTCCTCTACACTTTGTCATGGTGTTCATTCTCTGAGAAGCCAAGCTACCAATACTCTGTATCTTTTGTTTTTATCTCTGACTTTCCTCCCTCCCTCTCTTTACATTGTTTCTCCAATCATCCCAATAAGTTTGTGGTTCTTAGATCAGTCAGGACACAATCTCTTTCCACTCAGATAATCACACGGGTGCTTAACTCAATGTCCCAGTAAAGAATAGAAATAGAGTCCTAAGGAAGTTAAAATTTCTATTCAAGATTATTAAATGAAGATCAAGAACAGAATTCCAAGAAATTGAACTAGCCATCCTCTCTTTGGTTGGGAGCACTAGGGCTCAAAATCTATATTAAACAAAAGTCTGACTACAATGTTGAAATCACATCTCTATTGAAGGCTTTCGACAGCATTTTCCATACCACATTTTCAGCGCAATGAAGGAACATGTCCTTCATAGCAACTCTGTCACTTTTCCAATTGGAAAATAAATAATGTTGCATCCACTCGGCTCCTTCATTTCCAGCTATAGCATCCACTCATGAGAGAATGGTGAAGCCCATAACAAGACATAGTTGCAGCCTGAGGAAGAGGTGATTGGAGATACTCAATGCCTGTGAGTTGATTACTTCCAGTTTTTGTTAAGTTCCATGAGCAGCTGGATGGTTACAGGTGAGGGTAACAAATTTAGGAGGAACAGTTTGTAAGACGTCACAAGGTAGACAGAGGAGTGTCTTCAATATATGGCCTTCCTGAGGATTGGGCACTGTACTTTTAGGGGGCTATGGAGATAATTGTCTGTCTCTAGATGGAGCTGGCTTAAATCAGCAGCTGTGTCTTTCTTTTCTTTTACTATTCTTTTTAAAATTTTTATTTTTTCTTCACAATTTATTCCTTATCTATCCTGATTGACACTCCCTCCCTCAATTTCCCCAGCCCCACCTCCCTCCCTTTTCTCTTTATCATCTTGTCCACTGAAAAGAGGCCATTCTCCTCTATTGCCATCTGCCCATAGCTTGTTAAGTCTCATTCGGACTGCCTGGAACCTTTTCCTCCATGACCTGGCAAGGCCGCATCACCAGGGGTGAGTGAGCAAAGAACAAGCAACTGAGTTCATGACAGAGGCAGCCCCTGCTTCCCTCACTCGGAGATCCACATGGAGACTGAGCTGCCAATCAGCCACTTCCGAGCAGGGGGCTAGGTCCTCTCTATGTGTGGTCCTCCATTTGTGCATCAATCTCTGCAGGACCTCCTGGGCTCTGATCTTTTAGTTTTACTGGTCTCCTTGTGGGACTTCTGTCCTCTCCATCTGGCACTTCTCAGAAAATTGGGAATAGCACTACCTCAAGATCCAGCTATACCACTCCTAGGCATATACCCAAAAGATGACCCACCATTCAATAAGGACATTTGCTCAACTATGTTGATGGCAGCTTTATTTATAATAGGCAGAATCTGGAAACAAGCTAGATGTCCCTCAATGGAGGAATGGATACAGAAATTTTCTTTTCTTTTTTAACAGCCAGTAAAAGAAACACCATGGTATTCTTGCTGGTTCAAACCAACTCCCAAGAGGTCTTTTACAAAAGTCTTTGTATGTCTTCACTAAATTTTTCTTGCTTCAAGATAACCCTTCTATATTGTTCTCTGGAACAGTGAAAACAGTATGTTCTGGCCAACTATTGAAGGGATCTGTAAATACTTTTTGCCCTACCCTGGTTTATTTTCCTTGTGATGGAAAACCACACGGGATACTGCCATTGTCCCAAGATCTCTTATACTCCCAGCACGTTTTCTACAGCAGACTTAGCTCTTTGAAGAAGATTTCCATGCACTGTTTTTGGAAGCTGGTTGTTCCTCTTCATCATGTCTAACATGCTCTAAGCTTGTAGCCACAAGCAGAGCATGGCTTTGATATCTGACTATATGCTTCCTGGCCCCTGGTCTTTTTATCATGTAATGTTTAGCAATGGTTGCTAGGCAGTCATTTGTGTCTTCTTCAGCACCTCCCAGAGCTGGACCCCTCAGTCCTTTGTTAGGTGGTTATGGACTAGATAATCTATTCCCTACAATTTACCTGGGTTATATGGCTTCTAGATTTGCTCTGTCACTATTATGTCCTGTTCCTGTTGCTAGGTAAGCACCTATGTTCTTTGATCCAATCTAGGTTATAACCATCCTGACATATAGTTAATGTTGGTAACTATGGCCCTAAATAATATATAATTCCTCTGAACTCTCTAGACCACACAGTTCATTATAGAAATAACCCACTATACTAGATTGCTGTTCTCCATATGACAGTCCAGACCAAAGATAGCAAAGAGTATTTTATCTCGGGACAATGCTATATAACTAGGAGGGGCTGCATAGAATGTGAAGTTGAGAAGGTTCTGAGGCCGCATCTTAAATAAGTGAGAGTGTGTGTCACAATATGTTTAAATTTCTGTTGCAAGGGCAGGAAGAACAAAGATGGGATGTGAACCATGCACTCACCATCCTTGTTTTGAGGTCTTTAAACTAGATTCGATGGAAGGCACCAGAATGAATGTCTTTTGGATCTTCCTATGCTAAGTCTAAGCAGGTACTCGATAAATATGCATGGACTGTCTAGTTGACATTTATATATGGGTGAACACTGTCATTTAATGTCAAGAGAATATGGCCCAGTAGAGTGACAGCAAAGAGCTTTTGCCAAATTCTTCTATCCCGTGGAGAAAAGGGTTTCCTTATGTGAGACTGAAGGGGGCTGGATGTGAAACCCATCTCACTAGTCTCTACTGCAAGCATATGGGGACCACAAAGTGAATCCCTTCATTCTTCCCCCAGATTTCTTAGTGTTGAATTTGTTTGCTACATTTTTATTCTCTTGCCTAGATTCAGAGCCAAGTTGTTGTAAGCTTAAGCTATCCAAACAAAATGTCAGAAGTCTGCATATCAAAAAGCTTCAAGTGTCATCCTTATAAACATACTATAGTGAGAGTCCTGTCTGAGCCATCTTATCGACCTGGTGCCTCTATTCTGTCACCTTCTTACTCCCCAGTGTCTCTTTTCCTCTTCCCATCTTTTGAAGACCCCCACCCTCATTATTTTCCTTTGCCTTAACATTTCATTCTTAGCTCTTGCAGCTTCAATATTATTATCTATCTGGGCGAAATAATTATCAACACACAATCCTGTTTCCAACCCCCACTTTAGCATCTTAACAGCCATAAGCGGCTGTGGAGGGTGAGGCAGAACTGCCAACAGCTAGCAAAGATGGCAGGAGATAAAGTAAACTGTTGGCTATGTTCCCCCACTGAACGAAGGAGGCAACGTAAGTTAGCTCATTCTGTGCACAGTTCTGTGTTGAGTATTTTGAGGGGAAAGGAAAAAAATGAGAAGATGATTTCTAACCTTAGAAGGAGTATTATATTGGCCTAATCAGATCCATGGAGTGAGGGAGTCAGTTTCTCTCAGAAGTGTGACTATGGTCTCTAGATGGCAAAGGTAAGAGTAACTTTAAAGGTTAGGAATCAGGCTCTGTTTTGGAGTCTGCCTGGCTTTGAAGTTACTGTATGTGATGCTGTAAATTACAGTGTGTCTCTGAGCCTCAGTTAGAAAGTAGAAGTATCATTAATGCTTACCTTAAAAAATACTGTGAGAATTAAGGAAGACACAGTGTCCTATGCTGTTGAGCACATGAATAAAGAGTATATGATTGTGATTATGGCTTGTGAATCTATAGTTACACATCAGTGACATTAGCAGTTTATGGCAATACTAGACAACCAAATCAAGGTGCCTTATGCTGGATGTTAGCTGTTGAATATGGGTACAGTTCACCAAAGCCCAACAGCTATCATAAATATGGCTCAGACTTTACTCAGAACTCCTATACACTTTGACAAGCACCAACAGCTTGTTTCGAAATGAAGCTCTGTCTTAGGTACAGAGCTTCTATTTCAGTAGATATCCTTTATTCCACTCTGATAAGAGTCTCCCCTTGGTCCCTCAAATCTAGCATCTGTGAACCCAAAGGGGAGGCTTTGTCTTACTTGGAGGTGTGGCTTGGCTCAGAAACTCTTGCATAGAATGTGTGGGCTTAGATGACTCTACTTTCCTAAAACAACTGCATTTATGACCATCCCCTATCTCTCCCAATATTCTAGGTGATACTGTTCCATTTTTAAACAAATGGAAGTAGCGGTGCTTCCAAGTAACCCTAAAGGCCCTCTTGCCATGAAAAGACATGTTACACAAAAAGGAAGAACGAAATTAGTCAGAAACCACAGAGCAATTAATGCCTGGGTGAACTCTAATAAAATATTGCCTAGTTCATTTTCTTGCAGCTCAATAGCGGGATCCAAAGGGGAGGGAGAAGCACTGCAGTTTCTTATTTCAATAAAATGAACAATACTCACTGTGTGTGTGTGTGTGTGTGTGTGTGTGTGTGTGTGTGTGTGTAAGTATGTAAGAGAGAAAGACAGAGACAGAGAGGGACACATGGAAACACACATACACACAGAGAATGAATATGAGTTTCTAATAGCATATGTGGTGTTGATTTTTTTCTAGTGAGGAAAACACATACAACACCCTAGAAGAAGTAACAAAAGTGACATCATTTTCATAGTAAAAAAAAAAAAAAAAAAAAAAAAAAAAAAGAACAAAAAACTTAAATATTTGTCACTTGTAAATGACTGGTTTAAGGGTCTATCCAAATGTGGAGAGGGGGTCATAGCAAACCCGTCCTTCACTTGACAGATTCTGTTTTCCTGCAGTGTCTATGCATTTACCACCCATGGAAAGAATCTGCTCACAGGACCCGTTGGAACTGTCAGAGTCTCCTCTGATGAAGCCTGGTTCTCCCTCCAGGCAGAAGAGACTGAGTGAGGCAAGATGCATGAAGGCACATGCCACAGGAATGTGAGTCTTCCTCCGGGCAAATATCTCGGTAAACCCCAAACAGCAGGCTCTGTGGTGTGTCCTCAGCTTCTGAGGGACGTACTCATCATCCCTACCCCTTTCCTCCACCCTCAGCTTCCAGGGTGTCCCTCAGCATGGTGTCTTCTCTGACGTAAGTTTGCTTGGCTCCAGAGAGCACCACACACTCCCTTAATTTTGACAACGAAGCTTTTTGGCTCATCCCAGCCCTGTGTGCACTTGCATTTGAACCAACAGGAGAGAGTTACATAAGTGAGCTTTATGATGTTTTCACCAAGCCATATTGTCTCCATTTCTCAACCCCCAAATCTCTGAAACAGAAATTGCACGTGATAAGGCCACCCACCTACTTTGTACATCACTTATGGGCCAGAACACAGAATCTTGGCATCTTGACATTTCCGACCACCAACCCAAAGTCTGAAAGTATTTACCACACTGAGTGACAGCAGCATTCAAGGACATATTTTTCCAAGAAAGAGAGACTGAGTTACTTCTACCCACCTTCACCTTTCTGTGCAGCATCTTGAAATGGTCATAGCGCCTAGAGTCCTCCTCCTAGAGTCCTCCTCCTAGAGTCCTCCTCCTAGAGTCCTCCTCTAGGTGCTACACAAAGACTTGACTAGGCTCAAGAGCACAACTCAGCTTTGTGACTTGGTTTTCTGTTTGTTTGCTTGGTTGTTTAACCCCTGCAGCAATCGTTTGATTAATCCTGTGGGCCTCAAGGCCTGCTTTCCACTCTACACCTGGCGTATCAGTTGCAACTTTGTAAGAAAGAAAACTCAGAGCTTTTCAGTAGGGTCTGCTCACTGGGTTTGGGGCTGTGCAACTCAACAGAACTACAGATTGAAGAATCTGGAACTTGCACATGATCTGAAACACGGGGACTCCATATTCACAGTAGAAGCTTGGTTGGACACGTGTGTCTCCTGGCTGTCATGATCCAATGAAAGGCCAGCCTTTGTCTTAGCAATCAAAGGTTGGAGTACATAGACCCCCACAATCATCAGAAAGGATGCAGGACCTCTGCCCAGAGGGTGACAGACACACTTCTTTTTCCACTGACAGCTCTGTACATACCAAAAAAAAAAGAAAAAAACCAAAACAAAAACAAACAACAACAACAACAAAAAAAATCAAATTTTGTTCTTTCTTTCTATTCCTCCATCCTTGGCAGAGCGTATGCCTGAGTACTTTCCTTGTTCCTCATATGTACTAAACTTCTCTATTCTTTAAATGATCTAGCAGACAAAATGAGAAATAAATTGGTGGGGTATTCTTAAGCAAAAAAAAAAAAAAAAAAAAAAAAAAAAAAAAAAAAAAAAAAAAAAAACAAAAAACTCCAACTTAAAAAAATCCACAGAGATATTTCCATTTTTGTGATTCCAAAGCTAAAGTTTGAAGGGATGAAATAATTCCGCTTGAATAAGAGGCCATGTGTGAGTAGGGAGATAGTGGCTGAATCATGATGCCAAAGATGACAAAATAGCTATTTCTAAACAATGGTCCTTTGTAGCAGCAGCTTGAGTGTGGACGTTGAAGGGGTTGTGGCTAGGTGGACAGAACACTGCTGGTACACAGAGTGTTATGATGGAAGTTATAGACTAGATTTTTCTGAAAGCTTTATATATATAATGGGTAGGTTTTCATCTGGAAACAACTGGTTTGAACTAGGTGACTTGGTGGGGCTCGCAATCTGCCCTTTGAATCTGTGACGTGTTGCACGTGTGCCTCGACCACAGGCACACTGAACACAAGCAGTTGACATGGAGGTAGCCAGTGCTATTCCAATATGTGCACCAGTACAGGTGGCCCTCTGCCATCCTGGTGGTGCAGGGAAGATTCAGAATGAGGTTGTGGATGCAGCGTTAGGGAGATGGAAACAACCTGATGGGAGCAGAGAGAGGAGGATAGAACCCAGGGAAGGTTGAGGAAGGTATCAGGTGTAGAACCAAGAGGATGGGAGGAATCACCACTCCTCCTCCTCCTTCTCTTTCCCCTCCTCCTTCTCTTCTTCCCTCTCCTCTTCTTATTTCTCCTCCTCCTCCTCTCTGCCCCCCTTTTCCTCTTTCTTCAGGTCGGGGCTCTGTATTCAACCCTGGCCCCTAAAATTTACCTTAGTCTCTACACCTATAGACTGTATGTGTAACAAGGGGAGGGAGGCTGGAAACACTGACCACTAGAGGGGGCTCAGCCTCCACCACATGCAAAGTGTGTGTGTGTGTGTGTGTGTGTGTGTGTTTGTGTGTGTGTGTGTTTATGTGTATGAACTACCCAGTTACACTAAAACTGATTATTGACAGCTTCCTGATGTGAACCATCACAAAGGGCAGGGTGGTTTTTGCCCAGGAAGCAAAGGGGGCATCAGGCCTCAGAGACCTTTGGGAAACCACCAAGCACAAGCAGTGGGCTGCTCAGAGGTTTTCCAGCATGCCCAGGGCACCCAGAGTGCAAAGTTTAGGTAGAAATCTCCAAAGAAGGGCGTGCAATTCTCATTTCAAATGGTTCCTTCTAGAATACGTGTGTATCAAATCAGCTGAGAGGCACAGCATAGCTGTGAGTCTCAGAAGGGCGTTTTAGGTCCTACTCCCCCATACATTACATCCTAAAAGCTGGATGACCAAAGGGACACCATCCCTGGAGCAGTGGTTGAGAAGGATATAAGTAGGCCAGGATGTAGCCAGAAGCTTGCTGGGAGTGCCTCGTGGCAGAGCACTGTGGGCTCTTTGGCAGTATGTGACTAGCTGTTGGGTGGCAACCAGCACCTTGCCAGGTCTCCTGCCCTGGCTCTAAGCAGCCTTCCAGCTTCAGCTCACCAGGAAGTAACAATAGCCCCGTTCCTTCAAAGCTGGCTAAGTTACATCCGCACTAGAAAATAATGGGAATGACTGGGTTTCCTTCCGTGGCAAACAGCCATCACCACAAACTATCTGTGTTCTTAATTAGGGAGAAGAAATATGGGTCAGGGGTCAGGCACTGGAACACCTACCTACCTCTGTCTGTGTCCCCATGTGTAAGCCACCGTCCTGTCTCCCAGGAAATGGGGAGAGAGCTGGTTATTTACTGACATCTACAGGGTCTGAAGGATCCCAGAGGTTCTCAGGCCACAATTCAGAGGCGATGAGATTGCTCTTGTGTATCGAAGGCAAAAAGCCCTTGTTGATGACAGGCCAGCTCCTCACGCCTAAGATAAATTGCTTGGAGGAGGGGCCTGCAGTTGTGGTTTTCCCTTCTACCCGAGGTTCATCCCCAGGTCTCCTGGCACTTTAGAAAATGAGCTGCTGTAATTCCATTCGGCTCCCACAGCCTTCCATCACCTATCCCAGTTCCATTCTAATGGCTGTGTATTCTGCCACTCAGAAGGCCCATGAAGGCCTCTAAAGCTCCTCCTCCCAGAACCATGAGGGCATTCTGTTTGGCCATATCTTAAGGAAGAAAAGCTGATTGGAGCTGGATGATACACTTGGATGCCTCACACTTGGAGGCATCAGAGTGGAAGAGGTCTGAGCTCTGGGGAGTGTGGATGAAGGGTGATGCTGCCTACAGTCAGGATTTCAGAGAGAGACGCAGGACCTGAGCCTGAAGATCTGTACCTTCTTCCTTGTTATTGTCGTTGTGGGTGGTGGTAATGGTAGGTGTGTGTGTGTGTGTGTGTGTGTGTGTGTGTGTGTGTGTGTGTGTG
>NW_026590905.1:2019981-2043468 GCF_907164565.1 Psammomys obesus | reverse complement strand
TGTGTGTGTGTGTGTGTGTGTGTGTGTGTGTGTGTGTGTGTGTGTGTTGCTGGGAATCAAACCCAGAGCCTTCAGGATGCTGGACATGTGCTATGCTGCTGAAGCTATATTTCTAGAACTTGGCATTTTGAGACAGTTTGTGTGTCCAAGCATCTAGGCTGGCTTCAAGCTTACGCCTAAGCCTGAGTGCTTGGATTGTGAGCACGCACTACCACCCTCAACTACCTTCTTGTTGAATGCCTAAACTTATCGCTGATTACTCTAGCTGTGATGCTCCCATTTCCTTGGTTTCTGGAGCAGCTTTCTCTGTCTAGCAGCTCAATCTTAATATCCCCTGCTGTGAAATTAAAAAAAAAAATCTCATCAGTATGGCTGTGGGTAGGGTTCCAATACAACGTTATAATCATAACATACACTTACTAGTTATCCATTGCCGTGTTGTGTGTTCCTCTAAAACTTGATGGAATTCAAACAATAGTCCTTACATCTACCTTGTGGTGAGGAGTCTGAGCTGGGAAGTCAATTATACTTCTGTGAGGGTCATTCAGTGCTGGACCATCCAATACCATGTACCTAATGTTTGGGTGCCTGTGTGTGACTAGAGTCCTGGGGTCACTTTCTTTTCCCAATATTCCCAAGACTTCTCCTGTAACCATGTAGTTGGACCCTCTGTATGGCAGCTTGGGGCCCAGAGACAGAGGCAAGGACGAACAGCTCACAGAGGAGCCCAACACCACTTCCAACACTGTCTATCACTGCAAATGGTCCCAGGCCGCCCACACTGCAGGGGAAAAGGAATAGGTGAAACGGCACGCTCAGCAACAGGGGTGCCACTTGATTTGTCGCCATCCCCAATCTGCTATCAGGTCCGTTCGCGGATGAAATGATCCATCTCTGGGGATGAGGGGTGTTTGTCTTGTCCTAGGCACAATTCCAACACTCCTAAAACCTCCTCTCAACATCTCTGAAGTATAGGGGACTGATACATAGGGAGCGACGTAAAAGCCAGCTAACGTGATGCTTACTTTGGTATATGCAGTCATCAGGACATAAATATATAAAATAAAACCACTGTCTCTAATGCCCATTAGTAATTAGAGTTAGGAATACTATGGCCTGGGGTAGCCAGATGGACTTATCATAGTTTTATGTTTCAGATCTTCATTTGGGTAAGTTGCCTCTGTTCTGTTATTTGCTTTGAACGTTTTTTCCTTTTTTTTTTTTTTTTTTTTTTTTGAGCAAGTCTTCTACCATGGTCATTGCTCTGAAAGACCAATTTCTAGATCACGTTTTCAGGTTTTCCTTCCTTTTGGTTGGCAGATGTTGAGAGAGCACATACGATGCAGCAGGTATGGGTGGAATATGAAACACTTCCTTCAGGCTCACATTTGAGCATGTGGTTTCCAATTTGTGGGGCTGTTGTGGAATGCTGTGGACTTTTGAGGAGGTGAGCCTATGGATGGAGGTAGGCCTCTATGGGCTGGCTGGCTTTTGAAGGTTATTAGCGCAACCCTAGGTCTGGCTGGTCTCTGCCCCCACAAAGGGAGCTGTGGCTCTCACGTGCTCCTACCACAAGAAGCTCCAACATGCTTCCCCCATGGCTGTGGACCGAGCCCTTCTGAAACCGTGAGTCTAAAAGTCCAAACGGACCCTTTCCTACCTTGGTTGTTTGTGTTGTGTAAGTTTGACCACACACTGCTGTCAGACTTTCTTCAAACTGACTTACGAGGCTGTCACTCCTGGCTTCGAGCTTGGGTTACTGCAGGTGGGCCCAGATTGTGCGCACAGAGGGGAACACACTGTGGCACGTTTCCTTAAAAATGTGAACCCCAGAAGCTGAACAACCCTGGGCAGATGGCAAAGGGAGGATCTGTCTCCTAATTCAAGCAGGAGAAAATACCACTCAGGAGCGGCAGCACCTGTGGAAGCTTTCCGCCAGGTGTACCTCACCAGCCAGATCAGCAGAGCATCTTCTCCAGCAGGCCTCGGATCGCCTCATTCCGAGTTCTTGGGTTGGTGTCAAGCTGTAGAGTGACATGGCCCGTGGGTATCCTTGGCAGTTCCATCCTGAGTACTTCCAAAGTTCTCTGACAAGGCTAAAAACTCCTCATTCAACCAAAGATTCTTACACATTATTTAAATAGGATGCAAATGCTTGGTCTGCTCGGAGCCCCTGGCAGCTCTCAATTTGTATATTTTCAGAACACTGAGGCCTGCCATCAGTTCACTTGAAGTTCAATCCAAGATGTGCCTTGCCTGACATTTGTTCATTCTTTATGCAGGTAACATTTTGGGGAACTTAAAAAGAAGTCATCGCTGTACTCCATTCCCTGCCACCCTCCAAAACAACTTCAGAAACTATTTCAGACATTTGTTGCATACATAATGGCTGGAATACGGCTTGTTCCCTACTGCCTGTATTTCCAAGTTGGATTCTACCATCCCTCTCTTTGGCACCCATCTTCTAGCTTTTAAAATGGTATTTCAATGGCAGGAGCTGCTGGTTTGACCCAAGGGATTAGGCTCATCTGAGCACAACCAGATTCTGTCAGATGGTCGGACCTGGTTGCTGTGGGGATGAATACCAGGCATCAAATCCCTCATATGACAAAGGAGCGAGCATAGACTGATGGCTAGCTCTTTCCCCTGAGCTCTTTTCTTCCTCAGGGTGAGCCTTGAGCCTATTCGCTCAGAAGCTGAGCAGGACACTTAGAGCTGATAGGGCCCCTCCTTGTTTGCACCTGGCACCTGTAGGGAAGAGAAGCCTGTTGGGAAAAAAAAATCAAAACTACAGGCCACAAAGGAGAAAAGAAGAGCAGCTCCCAGGGAGACCACTTGGTCCGTATGCTCTCTCCACAGGATACAGGTACCTCATGAGTTCAGCTCGGCCAGCATGTATGTGTATTCTGGTGTGTACGTATGTAGAAAAGCAGCTAACTTCCCTTGTGTACCCTTCCATGGCCAAAGTGAAATGACATTGAGTTGACATTCCAGAATACAGGGTAGGAGTAGACAGTTTTGTTGAGAGCAGATGAGGCATGGACCACACACCTCCATCTTGCCCACACTCCACTGGTGAGAAGCTAGACCCCAGGCAGTGCCTCACCACCAGGAGACCATGGACTATCTCACATACTAGCATCTAGGTTCTTTGTACATGTGCACTGTGTATATGCCTATGTGTATACATAGATATGTATATTTTATGTTTATTCCTATGTGGATATATGTATGATCTCCTTACTATACACACATTTTCTCTTTCTCTTTCTGTATACACATGCTTTATGTACACACACTTTCCACTCTGTGGCCAGTTTGGGATAAAATAAAAAGTGGGAAGGGAGTAAAAAATAAGTAGAAAAGAAGACAAGGATGGAACAGGGATGTAGAATGTGTGGCATTGGTCATTGGCTCTTCAAAGCTTCCTGGACTTCTGTACTCCTCCCCACTGTGAAGCAAGTGAACAGATCTCCTGGTGGTGATGCACAGCCTGGGGTCTCTGTTCTCACCAGTGGAGTGCGGGCGAGACTGAGGTGTGAGCCTCATCTGCCCCTGCCCTGTGTTCTTGAATGCCAACTCCATGCCATCTCACTTTGGCTAGAGAGAGGTGCAGAGGGAAAGGAGTCGAGTCTCTGGGTGATCAAGGGGAGTTGATTCCTGACCGATATGGGATCCACACTGCTGTACTAGAAAGGTTTCAGACACAGGAGTTTGTAGTGTTATAGCACATAGAGCCACAGCTTGTAAAAGGCCACCAGAGAAGGAACTGAGCAGCTATGAAAAAGGAGCTCACTCATCTTAGTGACATAATTCAACATAAGAACCATGCTCTTTTCTACCTCATTTTTAAACAACATAGATACGATCTCTTCAGTACTCACCTGGGTGAATTTTAAAAACGGGTAAGAGTTACTACATTGGAGGAGTAGGTCTTGGTACAAGTAACAGCTTGACTAATTGACTACCAAGATTGCCTGTGGTATGGGTAGCTCATAAAACAATGAGTGTGCCCCTCTGAGTAGGACCTAGAAAGAGAGTGGACAGGCCCCATGGATATCAGAAAAAAGGAACTCTTCTTTTTATTCCTGTGCTATCTGATGGACTGCCATAAAAACATTTTTTAAGGTCTCATGTCACATAAATATTTCCCCAGAAAAGGCCAGGGAAGAAAAGTTGAGGAGTGGTCTAAGTGATATGTCAGCCATTTTCGAGTTGCTTCCCTGTTCTCTTGATTGGTGGACTTTAAATACCTGAGTCTCAGTAGTACCTGGCTTTGACTCTATTCACCAGGTAAACCAGACACTCATCCAGAGGATTTTTTCCCCTATGAACTGTAGCAAAAGCAGACATTGCATGGCACCGAATTTCGATGTAAACCTCAGGTATGCTTCGTGACAGGTTAAGGCTAGCTGGATGCTTTGTGCTTTTAGACCTGGGAGGTCCCCATTCAGGAAAAGATATTTCTCACTGACAGAATCTCAGATGCCTGACATGCCTAACACTCAACCACTAGCGTTCATTCTTTTGTATTTTCCATGGTCCTTTCTCGGCGGCTCTTTGTAAAAAAAAAAAAAAAAAAAAAAAAAAAAAAAAAAAAAAAAAAAAAAAAGTAAAAGTGCTACCGCCCTTTGGCAGGCAACAAACTAAATGTTTAAGAAACATGGGAGGGGAGTGTTTAAAGAGAAAGTTGGCAGAGAAAAAAAAATAAAATCTCCATCACACAGCTCCATGTCTGCAGCTGCAGCTAATGTCTGAGAGGAGCACAAGGTAGTCCCTAAGAGCTCTTCCCCCTTCTCCCCCCACCCCACGGCTTCAAAGCTCATTCATCTACAGATCATTCCACAGAGGAGAGAGCTGATGCTAAGATACAGCCAGAAGAGCCAGCTGGCTGCTTTGCTTGGCCAGACCTTCCTCTCCTTACGGAAAGGGCTGGACCCTGGAGCCCTCACAAGTAATCTTTTACCTCTCGGTGTTTCACCAGTTGGCCAGGCTAGCTCGCTCCATTCTTTTTGTGCACAGGTCATCTGAGGAGAAAGTGGACTCGGGACAGGTAGATCTTACTGGGAAGTAGAGGGTTGGGCTCGGTGTGAAATAAGCAGCTGTCTGGGGGGTGAGGCACGAGTGGAAGCCTAGAAGGAGGTAAGGTAACAGAAGGACACCAGACAATTGGCACAGGATGAGAACCGGAAGCTGTACGCAGAGCGGAAGTGACCATAAGTGAGCTGTGGTACTTTGTTATTTTTGCCATTAGCTGCCACGAAGGGAATTCAAACTTAGAGAATGTTTATTTGCATATTTTATGGCACTTTGGACTTTCTGCTGTGATATTTTTGAGTCTTACCTTGAATAGAGAAATAGACCATGAGTAAACTCTTGAGAATGGAAACACAGCTCGTTCTAGAATAAGGGAAAGGAGGAGATAATGAGGACTCAGAACAGGGACATGTATCCAAAGGGCGGTGGGGCTAAGGACTGCCAAGGATCTAGACCAGAAATCCTCTGTTAAAAAAAAAAAAAAAAAAAAAAAACACCTTAAGGATCATTGCAAAATACTCAATGCAAACAGGACTCCTATGATCCTGGTTCTGAAATATGCTTCACTGAACAAAGGGTCAGTGTGCAAAGGTTACTAGTTATGAGGAAACTCAGAACATTCCGTCTTATACTGCCTTACAGATGTTATTAAATTTATCATCCGATTGACTCTAAGTTCCTTAAGAAAGAAAGTAAAGGACATATTCATTGATTCTATCTATACTTAATTCAATATCCTGACCATAAAGAATGTTAAGGCTACTTTAGAAGCATTTGATCACTGTGCCCTTCATTTCCCGACTCTCATGGCACTATAGGAATGGTCTGATCATTGAGTGAGGAGGTAGATGTGATGTGTGGTGCCTGTGTGGAAACATGAGAGAAGTTAGTGTGGCGGCTTCCAGCTATTTCGTTCTCTGCAACCAAAGGGCCTGTGGAGAGGGTAGAATTTCCCTCAGGTCATATGGACTATTGCCACCCACTACTCCAAGCTGGAGGTGTAGCTTAAATGATCTTTGTTTTACATTTGAGGTGTTTGGAGCTACTCCAGCGTAGTGTAACTGATCTTGATTGCCATAATGTTAGATATGTTTTTAATAATTATTGAATGAGCAAATGGATGGATGGATGGATGGATGGATGGATGGATGGATGGATGGATAAATGGATGGATAGATGAAATGGCTAAGCTGAATAATAGGAGAAGAACTAAATATATGGTTTCTTGTTAGTACTAACTGCCTCACTTCTCACAGCTTTTTGTCTGTCTGTTTTTCCTGGCAAGGTCTTAGTTTTTTGGACCTGTGTCTATTAGCAGTTATCCTCATTCTGTCTTCCCTAAGTATGCTATGGAGCTTTTCAGGGAAAGAGCTAAATGTTGAACATAATAAAGTATGGCAAACTATACTGAGCGCCTGTCATGTTCCAGGCATTGCACCAGAATTTGAACTACGCAACTAGATAAAATATGTCCCCCACCCTTGAATGCTTATCAATGCAGCAAGAGGGTATGCCTCAGTATGCAATTACCTTTCAATAATTACAGTGGCCAATGCTCAGACCAGGCTGCTGACCCAATCAAAAGAAAGAAAAGGAACAATTGTGTTAGGCTGGGAAGTCCAAGCCATGAAGTACACAATAAAGCAATGAAGTGAAAAAGAACAGGACTCAAGAAACAGCAGAGCAGTCTAGGAGAGGGGGAATAAAAGATGATTCCAGAAGTGAAAGCAAAGACCAGATAATGAAGGCCTGTTGCACTTCATTTAGGAGGCAGATTTGTGCCAGATTTTTAATAGATAAAGCCATGGAAGCCATGGTCAGAGACTTAGGATATAAAGCCATTTGACACTGATGGGAAAGTGATATGGGGCTCCGGAAGCATTTACGTGCAGTCAGAAGGAATTCAGCCTAAAGACCCACACGGACGGTGTCATGGAGCCTGGAGAGAAGCAGGGAATGTGGAAGCAGCTATTAGTCAGTAGGTTGACAGGCAACTCAGGTGGTCAGGGACTACCTTCTACACTTAGCCCCTGAGTTTAGAACTCTGCCGGCCCCTCCTCTCAGTCTTTCATCTTCCTGGAGCTCAGCTCCTGGGACCACAAACTTTGCATAACCAGTATCAGTTCCACATCTGCTTCTGCTTCTTGATTCCCAAACTCTCAGCATCTTGGCCTTTCCCTAGGAGGTTGGCAGAGATACTCAAAGGGGCCTCAGATGGTCTGACCCCTTGGCTGCCTGCTTCATACCAACCATTTGAGAAATTCAATAAATGCTGGTAGTTTTCAAACTCCCTTCTTTCCTGCCTTCTCTCTTCTGTTCACAATACAAAACATACAACCCTCTTAACAGAACACTTCAATGTACAGCACTGAAATTCTGTAAGCACTGCATGAGGGTTTTAAAACCTAGGGGGATCTGCTGTTATACACTTATATGCAATTTTCTTGTTTGTTTCAGGACAGGATAAAGGTACTTTTCTATGGTGAACAGAGCAGCTTTCTATCTTTTCTGTATTTATACTGTATAGAAAATGCAAAAATAAACTCCAGATGGATTAAAAAGTTGCTTTCCTAATATAAACTCAATAAGTTGGATTCTCCTTTTGACCTACTATGTATCCAAATTAGAGCCATAAGAGAGCCAGTGAGAGAGAGAGAGAGAAGGAGAGGTTAGTGCCCTACAGTTCTGTGGTACTTCAGTGGGTATGTATTTCAGAGGCAGGAAATACCATTACCAGTGATGTCAAAGGGAGGGAATATGGGAGCAGAGTGGCACAGGGATGGTGAGCATAGGTTCAGCTTGTCTCACAAATTGGACTATGAGAGATGCCCAAGGAAGAGTCTCTCTCTCTCCAGCCTCTCTACTCAGCCCTTGGGCTAGGCCTAGCACTCTTGTGAGAGCCCATCCTTTCCCCTTTCCCAGAGATGGCAAACGTGACTGGCTGGAGTTGAGGTTGGCAGACTCCTTATTTCTAGCATCATGTCCTGGCAGCCTGGCCTTGTTCTGCAGTCACTGCCATAGAAAGACATAGATCAGGCCCTTTGGAGAGGCAGGGCTCAGGGCCAAGGCATTTACGCCCCCCCGAGGCTCCCTTCTGCCATCCCTCCTGTTCTGCACAGCAACAGCACTGAGCCGCGCCTGCTGCCCCTAATTTGACATTGGGGGCCCCACTGGTTGTTTACTTGTGGGGTTAGGACAGACACCAAGTCGTGTCAGGGGAGATGCTGGTGCTGGAAGGTGGGAGAGATGCGGGAGATGGAGTGTGATTTGCAGCCTCTCTGTAGGTCCACAGCTTGGCCAACTGCAGCCATGTGAGAGAACCAACAGAAAGGCAGGAGGTGGGCTGGCAGAGATGGAGGGAATAGCTCTAGGTGACAACCACAGATCTTGGTGAGCCTTCCACACTTCACAATACCTTTTCACATTTGTCATCCCCGTGACGACCCTGGGAGGGAGGCAAATAAGGTGGGCATAGTTAATCTCATTTTATAGATGAGGAAATTGAGGCTCGAAAGGAACCATAGCTAACTGAGAAGTGGTGTTATGATCCCAGTGAGAGTCAAATATTCATTCTCAATTCTGCCAAATTCCGGACCTACTTTTCTAATACTTTCCCCTAAGTAGCTGCTTTCTACCTTGAAACTCACATTTCCTCCAACAAGAGGGTCTAGGGCTTTCCTTGTCTTGTCTTCTCTGTTTTCCTGTTTTCAAGATCCATACTGAAATGTGAGTGTTTTGGCAATGCTTTGGAAGTTTTGTAATACAAGCAGCAGAGAGCAAGCCCTCCTGAAAGAGATTATAGCACTCACAGGAGAGCTCTGGTTGTTTAAAATCGGACTTCTGAGGGAATGGGGTTGCTTGCTTCCTCCTACACCAGGCCAGAGAAGACCCAGAATATAGTTAGGTTGACAATGACAATGAGGAGCAGCTCCTCTTCCTCTTTGTCAGAACCAAAGAGTATCACCAAATATCTCTGACTAGAAAAAAGACTTAAGGTTGCACAATGAAATTGGACAGTATCTTAGAGAGACTTTGGGAAGCTTCCGAGTGCCTGAGTACAAAAGCCTGAGGAGCTCAGCAGACTGTGCACTGTTCTCTGCCCTGGCTCCTTACCTCTAAACTGGCTTTCAGGAAAAGCATCTCCAAGGCTTGTGTCACACTAGCAGGAGGGTGCATGGCCAGTGCTGAGCTCAGGTCTGTATGGATGTTCATTTGGCCCTGCAGCCCCGGGCTCTCATGTGCCAGTCTGTCTCTCATGCTGGGCACACATCTTTAGAGATTGGGGTTGGGCGACTAAGGATAGGGAAATTCCACAGGGCACAATCAAATTGGGAATGCTTCCTTGCCCTGACTGATAATGGTGAGGGATCTATTGGCAAACTTGATTGCTTAGGAAACTAGTGCAACTTGGTTTGTTGAAAGCCGCCCCTTATGTTTGTGTGACCTGGTTTTTCAAATATATTAATTTCAACTTGTCATCAGAAGATACTAAGCCTGCAGTGCATAATCAATCTGATGGGCCTCCCTGAGTGGGCAGTCTGTGGGTAACCTTGCCAGGTTCCTGCCAGGTGGTAGGCTGTCCTGCCCAAACTGTGTCTTGTGCTGTACAAGAAGGGGAGAGAAAAGCAACATACCAAAGATATTCTTGACTGCAATTCGCAAATGTCTCAGGATTTTCCAAATGCTGGGTTGCTATGGGTCTTGTGTTTTAGGATGTGGAGTTACTTATTATGGACTTGTGCTATGGGTCTTGTGTTTTAGGATGTGGAGCTATTTATTATGGGCTTGTGCTATGGGTCAATAATTTCCTGCTGTAAAATAACAGAGTGGGTTTTATCCAGGCATCTAGAACTGCAGCCAGAAACAGAGCAAAGGATACCTTGACGAGGAAGCCAACAGAGGGCAGCCAATGGAGAGGAGATATTTTGGGGTCCTCTGAGGCCATGCCAACTCTCCAGCAGCATCTTTTGGTGAACAATGCTGCCCCCGCCCAGACACCACCACAATCATGTCCTTATTTCCACAAGGAATCTCAACATTTGGATGAAGCTAGCCTGGTAAAAGAAAGGGTAAAATAAAAAAAATGGAAGTGTCAGTTATGACCGTCTGCAGTTACATGACTTCTTTGCATAGCTAATTTGCAGGTATGTTTTGCTGAAAAATCTAAGTTAATTGTGGTTAATCACAGCCAAGGAAGTCTTGGCTTTTCTAACATCAGATCCTACAATCTAACTATTTCTGAGAGGTGGCAGGCCATGGACAGGGATGAATCAGTTTAGGACACAGAAAAAATAAGAAGGAAAACAAATAAAGAAAGAATACCTGAGTGAAATGGAAGACTCCAAAGTCAGATCTAGTATGGCGCACAGGAGGTCTCTGAAACACATACATACCAGTTGCAATTTTGCCTGAGGTTAGTAGGTTGTTTGAATTTAACAATGGGTCTGTGTCTTCATTAGGTTTCCCAGTTGGCTGAGATAAACACTGTCCAAATGCAACAAACAGAAGAAGGAGTTTATTTTGGCTTATGGTTCCAAAGGTGCAAGAGTACCTCATGGGAGGAAATCATAAGAGCAAGCAGAAGGCTTGGTAGCCAGAGCAGGAAGCTGAGAGTTCACATCCTTAGCTTCAAGCATGAAGCAAAGAGAGTGAACAAGTCAGCTAGCTGAGGCTATAGGTACCCATCATCTGCCCCAGTGGTGTACATCTTCCACTGAGGCTCCACTTCTCAAAGGTTTCATAATCTCTCCAAACAGCACCAGCAACTGGGGATCCAGTGTTCAAATATTTGAGCCCACGAAGAATATTTCTAATGCAAATCACTGCAGTATATAAGGATCTACCTACCACCTGTCCATGGGCTACTGGCATGCCATGTTACCTTGAGAAAATTGCCAAGAGACCCTATTATCAGGGCTTGGGTGGAGATCAGAAATGACCTGTGAGGCTACTGCTCTCTGAATGTCCATGAATGTCTGAGCCATTGACTGAGGGAAGGAGGCTTTGGGAGTGGGACTTGGCTCCTAAGCTCCAACGGGGACATAGTAAAAAAGCAAGCAAGGCTCCCTGGTTGCTTTGATGCTCAAGTCCTGAGCTTGGGAGAGGCAACCGGAGGGCTGTAAATAACCCCGTGGGTCTCGGGGGATCAGCAAGGACTCCTCCACAGGATCTCTAAATCAAGCAACTGTGGGAGGTGCAGACTCAGGCCCTGCTGGCAGGATGAGGCCAGCCCTCAGGCTGGGAAGGCCCTGTGTCATCCTTTGGGGGAGGGACCACAATCTCCTGTGTTTGTCTGTTTCTTATTTTCACCTCATCTCCTTTGATTTTCACATCAACAGTCCTGGGGGAGGAAGATAGCAAGAATTTAACATGTTTTCGATGAGTGGCTGCAGGGAAAACCGTGTAGACAGGGAGAGATAGGGCTGGCCCAATACTCTGCCCCAATACTTGGCTGCTCATTTTCATATGCCTGCACCGTGGGCATGTGTTGAAAGATTTCAGCTGCCTATCTGGTGTTCTGAATACTGAGACTAATAGTTGTCTTCATTCCTTACAACCCATCTGAGGAAGAGACAAGGCCCTGGCTCGAGTTTTGGTAAGCATTGAAAGAGATTTTAGAGCTCCTCCCTACCCATCTCTAGACAATAGGGGGAACCCTCAACAGCAGTTTTGTGAATGGTTTGAACTTATTGGAATTTTCCACAAGCTCATGAGTGCTGAGTGCTCTGGTGCTCTCCCTAACTTCTTCCCCTAAGTGCATTCTGAAGCACCCTCGAAAAATGGCTGTTTCTCAGTTCAAGTGTCAGAGTTTCTTTGTTCTGACATAGCACACAAACAGAGGAGGTCACAGAAAGCCTCTCACTTGTTCACTGTGGCCTTCCCTATCCCCTACCTTTTGTCTGTATGACTGTTACCTCTCTCTTAGACAAAACAGAGCTAAGTGAAAAACATGTTCACTTCCCAAATGAAGTAGAGAATGATCATTCACTGTGTTTGCTCTTCCTCTAGGGGAAGGACAGCACAGGAAGAACTTAACTGTTGAGGGGCTATGTTGGTGAACCTGAGCGTTAGTCTGTAATTGGTGAAAAAAAAAAAAAGAAAGAAAGAAAGAATCAGAACCAGAACCAGATAAAGACTGGAATCTCTTATGCATGTTTTTCCAAACTCTGGGGATCTTGGTTCTGGTACCAAGGAGATATGTTCTATCTGTAATCACTTTCAAAAGTGGGTCCTTCTAGTTCCTAGTGTTTATTTTGCACCTTTTTCTACCTTCTTACTCCTCTTCCCTAAACCTGTCACAAGAAACCAAGAAACATATTCTGACTCCTGGGGCAAATTATATCTTGGCTTACCAAGAGCTTCCCAGGACATCAGTCCATGAGTTCTGGGTAACTTCTACCAACCCACTACGGAAGAGGGTTGGGCCAGAAACTGCTGGAATGTCTGTCCTCTCCATGTAACCCTCCGGTTTCTGACTGAGCAGCAAGTCAGGGCTGACTGAGAGTATAGCTTAGAGCACCGGAGAAAGAGAGAGCTTCTTCAGGTCTTTATCTACCCTCACCCCCACAGCACACACTCCACTCCTCTGAATGAAGGTAGACTAGATGAAGAACATGAGAGCGATGTCAGAGCACTACCAGTTCAGCTGGCCTTGAGCATGGTGAAGAATAAGCACAGAGGGTGGAGGCAATGATGTTGTCCAAGTCCTTGGCTCATCCAGGGAAACTCCAGAGTGAAAAGTGGCATCTCTGATACCAGCCTGATCCCCACAGGAGCAACTATTTCTCAGCTCAAATGTCATGAAGTGTCTTTGCCCTCATGTGCCTCCTGAACAAAAAAGGTCATAGATGAACTATTGAAGCTTAATGGGTTGGAATCCCAAGAGTGACCCCTTCCCTCTCTTGAAAGCTACACAGCTGTTGTATTACTTTTTTTATTCTATTTGACAAAAGGAAGCATTTAGTTGGGGCTTATGGTTCCAGAGGGTTAGAATCCATGATGGCAGAGCAGATAGAGCAGGCATCAGGCAGTGTTTGTGCTCATATCTCAAACTACAAACAGGAAACAGAGAACTAACTCTAAAAGGCATAAGTCTTTTGAAACCTCAAGGCCTGCCCCTAAGTGACACAGTTCCAGCAAGGCTACACCTCCTTGTCCACCCCAAACAGGCACCAATTGGGGACCAAGGGTTCAAGTGCTTGAGACTTATAGGGGATATCTCACTCAAACCACCATATTCTCCTTCCTGATCCACATAGTCTTATGGTTATATCATAATGAAAATGCATGTCATCTAAATTCAAAACTCCCCATAGTCTTTCAGAGTCCCAACAACTGTTTAAAAGTTCAAAGCCTCTTCTGAGACTCAAGACAGTCTCTTAACGGAAGCTGCTTGCAAAAACAAAGAGCAAGCTGCATACTTCCAACATACAGTGGCACAGAATATTTATTACCATTCCCAAAGGAGGCAATAGGGACATAGCGAGGAAATACTCTATTGAAACCCAGCAGGGCAAACCCTAAATCCTGTAACTCCATGTCCAATATCAAAGGGCTGAGAGAGCTGCCCTTCTAGCTTTGGTGCCTACAACACACTTCTTTCTCTTAAGCTTATTGCATTCCTTTCTGTAGCTATTCTACAACTCTGTCATGTCTAACATATTGGGGTTTCCAAGCAATCCAGGTTTCACGTTCAAAGCTTCACTCAGTAACCTTTCTTGGCCTTTCCCTCTCATGGCCTTCACAGGGGGACTTGTCTGCCACACTTTGCCTGACCTCAGCAGCTCTCTGAAACCAAGGAAGATCCCATCACCCTTTTACTCTTCTATCCTTTATGAGTCTAAATGCCATGAAGGACATTGCTATTTGCCTGCCTGTTTCGGGTGGACTGCAGTTACCTTGAATCATAATTTCATTAGCTTCAGTTTGTTCCTTTCTAGAAGTAGAAACTTTCTTAGATCTTTTCCTTTCACTAGCTTAGCCAGCTGGGGTCTTGCTCTGGGGCATCCTTCTCTTTACTCCAATGCAGATTTGGCCTTTCCTAATCTTCTCAACAATTACAGCTTCTCTTCCAGCACAAGCCCTGGCTTTAACATTAAACTTGCCAGTGTCCTTTATCTCTCCCAACATTTTGTATTTATTTCTTCCTTTTTACTCTTTTTCACTGTAAACCTCCATAAGAGTTACCATTAGCAACCGTTCAATAGCATCAATATTAGACTGATTGAAAATACCTTCTGCCAAAGAAATTAGCTCATCACATTCTGATTTAACCCCAGGCAAGTTCTTAGGACAAGGAAAGCAAGCAGCCTGATTTTTGTCAAAATGTCACAGGAACAGTTTCTAGCCCCGTTGTTAATATCATTAGTTTATGAACTCTCTTAAGCCTGGCCTCCATAGTCCACATGGTTCTCAGCGCTACAGTTTTTCAAAATCCTGCAGGATGGCTTATTAAGTTCTACATACAAGGCTCAATCACTTTAGTTCCAAAGTTTTCCACGTCCCTCCAAAAACTCAACATGGTCAAGTTCTTCACAGCAATAGCTCATTCTTTGGTGCCAACTTCTATATAAGTTGCTTTCTATTGCCGTGCTGAAACAGCATGACCAAGAGGACTTTCGAAGGAGGAGTTTATTTTGGGCTTCTAGCTCCAAAGGGTTGGATACTTTGATGACAGAGTGGAGGTAGAGTTGGAGTAACATCTGAGAGCTTATGTCCCCAAATAAAATAGAAAACAGAGAGAGCTAATACCAAATGGCATGAATCTCTTGAAACCTCAAAGCCTGTCCCTCGTGGCATGCTTCCTTGGGCAGAGCCATACCTCCTAACCCTCTCCAAAAAGCTACCAAATGGGGACCAAGTATTCAAATGTCGCAAGCTTAAGGAGACATTTTATTGAGACCATCGCTGCTGGTGTGCTGTTATGCTATCTACCCAGATAAGCAGCTCAGTGTCAGCAGAGAAGATAGGAACTCAGACCTAAAGACATAAATGCCAGGCTTCTCAAACAGGAGTGAGACATTTAAGTTTTTCCTATCCTTCTGGGGTAGTACAGGACAGCTTCTTGGAAGGGTAGTTCATTAGTCTTGATTTTAATGGTGATAATGCTATACAAATTCCACAAAAGTGCAGGAGAGAGAGGCTTCCATGAAGTGGGATGGGAAAGAGATGTTCAAGGAACATAGAAGATAGGATCACTTGGGGCAAGATCTTGCTCTCATGGCTACTGGCCTAGTGGAGGCTCTGTGAGTAGAGATGTTAGGACCTGTTCTATGACCAGAAAATATGCATCAAAACAGCTCAGTTGAAAAGTAGGGGTCCCAAGGAAATGGATGAGATGTTTACCAGGTTTGTTTACGTAGGTGATGGCATCAGCCCAGCCACAATGTCTCCCCACATCTCTTCTAGGACCCATCTTAACAGTCTTTCTTGGACAGAACAGTTAAATTTTTTTTCCAATATACTTTAGGGGTTGATGGTAATTGTCCCAATAACATGAGGCTCATGCCTGGCAGGAAAGCCATAATTTTCCCTCAGAGTCTTGGTATCTGCTGTGGTTTCTTGACAGTGCTAAGGAAGATGAGAAAAGGATAAAACCAAAATCTAAGGACTAGAAAGCATTTTTTTTTTGTCTTTCTTCTCTGACTGCATGTATCCGTATCTCTCTCCCTTCCAAGGGGGGGGGGGAGAGATTTGTCTGCTCCTATGCAGGGAGAATGTGTGAACTTTAGGCTTAACAGTCTGCAGGCAAGTTTCTATCCCTGAGATATTGTTCTTTTTATTTCCCATTTTAAAACTCTCACTAGTCCTAAAGGGCATCATCAGCTCAGACTAGATCTTTCTTCTCAAGTAAATCTGAGCAAAACAATTAAAAATATCCTTGGCCAAAACCAGGTTCCTTCAACACTCACCACACTTTCCAATTTTTCCCAAATGGGTGGGGTGAACCAGCTGGCTCTATGTAATCAAGATGTGCCAGTCACTGAGAGGGGAGGGCCCTCCTGCTGGCAACACCCACACTTGACAGCTGGGCAGAGTCCAGAGGCACAGTCAGGAGTTCCTTCCACATATGGCCTCCTGGAGGGACCCCATATTGCCACTCTGGTTTCCCAGCCTGCACATTGCCTCCCTTGGGATTCTTAGACCTTATGAGGACACACACCTGGGTTTCTATCTTAGATTAAAAACAGAGTTTGGTTATTAGGGGACAGCTGTCTATTTTACACTATAGTGATCTAGCTAAGATTTCTAAACTCTTTTCTGATTTTCTAATGTATACCATGGCATGGAAGTTCATGTCTCAAATGGTGATTGAAGATGGAAGTTCGTAGTTGCCAAGAGTAAGACCTGGTACTTGATAACCTCTGTATGTTCGTGCCACAAAACCTGTCCACTGAATTTCAGCTCTCCACAGAGAAAGAATTAGAACCAAGCTGAGAATGATCGCTGGATCTTGCAGAATTCTCAGGGATGAAATATCTCAGTGATGGAGTTCCACCTGAGGATTCTTAGGTGTAAAGTCCACACATTGTCTGTATCTAAGCAGAGAAATCTCTTTTCTCTGTGGAAGGGAAAGAGATAAGTACCCATGCAGCCTGACCAAAAAAAAAAAAAAAAAAAAAAAAAAAAAAAAAAAAAAAAAAAAAAAGACAGCATGTTTCCTAGTGCTTCATTTATATCTCTCCTGCTATACATGATATTTGGACAATTAACATCAACCACCCTAAGCTGTAAGGGCTGAACCAGTCAGTAAGTAAGCAGGCTGTCCTCCATCTTGTTCCTTATTTGCATTGATCAAGGAGCATCACCACAGACTGCAGAGTGTCTTTGCCAACTGCCCAGCAGGAACAATTTGAGCTCCATCCCCCTTCACTCCCTGCACCCCTCAACAACCCCTGGCCCTGTCAAGCATGCTGAGTGGTGGCTCAAGGGCTGCCAAATGGCCTTGGCCCCGGGCCACCAACGATTACTCTTACAGAGTTTGAAGAGGCTGGCTCTAACCATAATTTCAATACCTCTCCATAGTAGGTTTGTTGAATTCTAACCTCATAAGGTACCTATAGTTTCAATGAAATGAGTTTCCCCATCCCCTGGGATAGAACTATACATCACACAGCACACAAAAGCTTTGCTTCCTATGGCTTCCCTAGCAATATCATCATTTCTTTCTTTACTGGCCATACCATGCTTTTTATTTTATGCATTTCAATGCACTGACATCTGAAGTTTTATTGACCTTGGAGAGACTATCCTTTGAAAATCCCTATTGTCAGCCTAAGCCAACCATAGCCCACACCCCAGATACCTCACTGATGATCTATTTTTTTACATGCATTATAATAGCCATGTGCTCTACTAATGCCAAAACTAGCTTCCAGACTAGGGAGGACAACCCCAATCCCCAAGAACCTGCCAGGGTAGCTCAGGTTAGCCACTCTTGAGCCTGCTTTTCTTGCCTTGCATGCTCCTGTCCTGAGACACCACAGTAATAATGTTTATCCACCCCCATCCTGCTCTGTCTCTGCCTCTGGATTGGCCACAAACTTCCTGTGGGCTCTGGTGCCATGGCACCCTCTTCCTCTTGGGAACTGTAAGTCAAGGAGTTTCTTTTTGACAGCAACTATCTCCTAATCTGTTATCCTGCCTCAAATTTTCTACTGGTCCACTACTTTTAGAGTGCATTCCTGAGGCCACAGATTTTGTTCTTGTCTCTCCATCCCTTTAACATCTTTGGCTGTTACATGCATGGCATTAATAACTCTCACCTCCTTGGCATCCACTTGGTCATTAGTTAGGACAGCAGCTTCTTAGTATCTTGCAGGCATTTCCTCTAAAAATTGTGTGTGGATAACAAAATTCATAGATGCTTAAGTTCCCTATAGAAAATGGTGTGATGTTTGCATAGTGCTTACACACAGTCTCTTATGCACTTTTACATATTTTTAAAAACATTTTTATTGGTACATGCTCATTGCATACAGTGATAGGCTTTTAAAAAAAACATTTTTTTCAAGTGTATCGGGAATGTCAACCATCTTCACCTCCACCTCATTTCCCCTCTTTTTGTTTTTCTCTTTCTTGTTCCCTACTAGTCTCCTTCCCTCCTTTCCTTAGATACAGACATAGAAATACACAGACATCTATGGTTGTATAAGTGGTTTTATCAATTTATATAAAAACTAGGAGTCATAGATGACAGAAATATGTGACTTTTGTCTTTTGAGCCTGCCTTGTTTCACTTAACATGGTCTCCAGTTGCATATATTTTCCAGAAGCTGACATAATTTCGTTCTTTTAATCCACCCCCAAACCCTCCATTGTTTCTATGTGACATGTTTTCTTTATCCATTCATCTGTTGACTGACTCCTAGGCCAATTCCATACTTTGTTGTGAACAGTGTGGTACACTTAACATGGGTGTACAAGACACTCTGTGGTGTAAACTATTAACATGCACTTCTTTTTTATTTTTATTAATTACACTTTATTCACTCTGTATCCCCCCCATAAGTCCCTCTGTCCTTCCCTCCAGATCTCACCCTCACTCCCCCTTCTTCACGCATGCCCCTCCCCAAGTCCACTGATAAGGGAGGTCCTCCTTTCCTTCCTTCAGATCTTAGTCTATTAGATCACATCAGGAGTGGCTGCATTGTCATCTTCTGTGGCCTGGTAAGGCTGCTCCCCCCTCAAGGGGAGGTGATCAACGAGTAGGCCAATCAGATTATGTCAGAGGCAGTCCCTCTTCCCATTACTATGTAACCCACTTGGACACTAAACTGCCCTGGGCTACATCTGTGCAGGGTTTCTAGGTTATCTCCATACCTGGTACTTGGTTGGAGTATGAGTCTCTGGGAAGACCCCTGTGTTCAAATTTTCTGGTTCTGTTGCTCTCCTTGTGGGGTTCCTGTCCTCTCCAGCTCTTACTGTTTTCCACTTCTTATATAAGATTCCATGCACTCTGCCCAACAGTTGGCCATAAGTTTCAGTGTCTACTTTGATAGTCTGCAGGGCAGAGCCTTTCAGAGGCCCTCTGTGGCAGGTTCCTAGCTTGTTTCCTGCTTTTTTCTTCTTCTGATGTCCATCCTCTTTGCCTTTCAGGATGGGGATTGAGCATTTTAGTCAGGGTCCTCTCTCTTGATTAGTTTCTTTAGATGTACAGATTTTAGGAGGCTTATCCTATGGCATATGTCTATATGAGTGAGTATATACCATGTGTGTCTTTCTGCTTCTGGAACAGCTCACTCAGGATGATCCTTTCCAGGTCCCACCATTTACCTGCAAATTTCATGATTTCCTTATTTTTCATTGCAGAGTAATACTCCATTGTGTAGATGTACCACAATTTCTGCATCCATTCTTCAGTTGAGGGGCATCTGGGCTCTTTCCAGCTTCTGGCTATTACAAATAAAGCTGCTACAAACATGGTTGAGCAAATGTCCTTTTTGTGTACTTGAGCCTCTTTTGGATATATGCCTAGGAGTGGTATGGCTGGATCTTGAGGAAGGACTATTCCTAGTTGTCTGAGAAAGCGCCAGATTGATTTCCAGAGTGGTTGTACCAGTTTACATTCCCACCAGTAGTGGAGGAGGGTTCCCCTTTCTCCACAGCCTCTCCAGCATGTGTTGTCACTTGAGTTTTTCATCTTGGCCATTCTGATGGGTGTAAGGTGAAATCTCAGGGTCGTTTTGATTTGCATTTCCCTGATGGCTAATGGCGTTGAGCATTTCTTTAAGTGTTTCTCTGCCATTCGATATTCCTCTACAGAGAATTCTCTGTTTAGCTCTGTTCCCCCATTTTTTAATTGGATTACTTGGTTTGCTGCTTTTCAGCTTCTTTAGTTCTTTATATATACTGGATATTAGCCCTCTGTCAGAAAAAGGGTTGGTGAAGATTCTTTCCCAATCTGTAGGCAGTCGTTTTGTTTTGATGAAGGTGTCCTTTGCTTTACAGAAGCTTTTCAGTTTCATGAGTTCCCATTTATTGATTGTTGCTCTTAGAGCCTGTGCTGTTGGTGTTCTGTTCAGGAAGTTTTCTCCTGTACCAATGAGTTCTAGGGTATTCCCCACTTTTTTTCTAGCCGATTTAATGTGTCTGGTTTTATGTTGAGGTCTTTGATCCACTTGGACTTCAGTTTTGTGCAGGGTGATAAGTATGGATCTATTTGAATTTTCCTACATGTAGACATCCAGTTAGACCAGCACCATTTGTTGAAGATGCTGTCTTTTTTCCATTATATGGTTTTGGCATCTTTGTCAAAGATCAGGTGTCCATAAGTGTGTGGGTTTATTTCTGGGTCCTCTGTTCGGTTCCATTGATCTACCATTCTGTTTCTATGCCAGTACCATGCAGTTTTTATAACTGTTGATCTATAGTACAGCTTAAGATCAGGGATGGAGATACCTCCAGAAGATCTTTTATTGTAGAAGATTGTTTTAGCAATTCTGGGTTTCTTGTTATTCCATATGAAGTTGAGAATTTTTCTTTGTAGGTCTGTAAAGAATTGTGGTGGTAATTTGATGGGAATTGCATTGAATCTGTAGATTGGATTGCTTTTGGTAAGATGGCCATTTTTATTATGTTAATCCTGCCAAGCCATGAGCATGGGAGATCTTTCCATCTTCTTCTAATTCTTTCTTCAGAGACTTGAATTTTTTTTTCATACAAGTCTTTAACTTGCTTGGTTAGGGTTACACCAAGGTACTTTATGTCATTTGTGGCTATTGTGAAGGGTGTTGTTTCCCTAATTTCTTTCTCAGCCCTTTTGTCTTTTGTATACAGGAGGGCTACTGATTTTTTTGAGTTAATTTTGTACCCAGCCACTTTGCTGAAGGTGTTTATCAGTTGTAGGAATTCCCTGGTAGAGGTTTTGGGGTCACTCCCATATACTGTCATAGCATCTGTAAATAGTGATAATATGCACTTCTAATCATCTGAAGAGTACCTGTAATACCTGATGCAACATAAACACTTCAGGGAGTGATGGCAAGGGGAAACTAATCTGAATGTAACCAGTATAGACACACCTAAAAATATTTTTTTTATCCTTCAGTTGGGTAAATTTATCATGAACAACCTGCCTATATGGACATCTGGCTCTATTCTGTGTAAATTAGAGCCCAATTCTTCCATTTAGGCTTTTTTTTATTGATAGGCTTTGGACAGGCCTACTTCTGGGTCTACAGCTCAAGACAAAACGTTACAACTCTCTGTGGCCAGAACTGATCCTAATGGCTGTTGTAGATACTGAGGCATCTTGCCAGGAAGGAAGGTGTGGGAAGAGAGGCAGGAAGCACACACACAGTTCCTTCTGGCTGGTGAGTATGGAGTGTATGGCCACGCAGCAGTTGCAGGATGCTGGAAGGGAAAGCTGGGGAGGAGGCAGGAAAGGAAGGAAGCTCTCAGGTTCCCAAGGCCAGCAGGTGGACATGCTGGCCTTTAAACAGAGACCCTTGATGTGCATGTATGGTGATTCTTCTATTCCATCACATGACCTGAGGCCATAGCTAAAACAAAAGAGATATATATGAAGGGAACAACAGGAGCCTAAGATACAGTTTTCTAGAAAAGATGACCTGAGTGTCAGTGTTTGGGGCTCAAGGTGGAGTGGGTGGAGGCTGCAGCATTGTTGGATCAACTATAACTTTGGCAGAACTGAGGCCATGCAAAAGTGACTTTGTTTCAGGGGGTTTCCCAACTATTGATATAGGCTACCAGTGCCAGAAAGAAGAGCAAAGAGTCCCTGTCTTGTTGCCAGACCCCTGCTAGGAAGCAAAGCTGTTAGGCAGAGGGGGCAGCTTGGCTGTCATCCAGTTCAAAAGATTTGTAATCCCCTGCCACCCCAGGGAGGAGACCTGGCTTTAGCATCCTCCAGTGTCTCAGCCAAGGAGACCCTTCACACTCCTTTGTTCTCTTCTAACTCATCCTATCCATCTGACCATGCCCACTCTCTGTTCACCAGAGCCACCTCCCTGCTCTTGCTCCCAGTTCCCGATGTTTTCAGGAAGCTGAACTAGTCTCTGTGGACTTGCCTGGAGATACAGACCTCCCCTTGCCTCCCCCACACACTGCCACCCAAGACTGGTCCACCATTGTTGCCGTGAGCACAGTGAGAGCCATAGATGGGAGAGAAAAATGGTTGAATGGTCTGCTTCAGAGATAGCTGGATTTGAGAATAGGGCTATTCCTTGGGTGGGGGGGTTCAGCAAGTGTAGGCTATGCAAGATTTTCTGAAGAGCCCTGGAAACTCCGAGAACCAGTTTAGTGATTCTTTCTTTAACAGTTTTAATATTTAAAGACAGATTCCATGGGCAATGTCAGTCAACCAATATGGCTGTTTGTTCTTCAGTGAGCCAGCCCCCTTAGCCTTCTCTAAATCAGCTAAGTCAGTAGGCCAGTTCTCCTCTGTTCTGCTCCAGGCACAGAGGTGGAAGCCTCAGCCGTACAGAGACTCCCAAGTCATATGCAGAATCTCAATTGGGCACTTCTAGTCTCCTATCACAAGACCTAGACATATTGCTATGGCAACCAGCTCTTGGAAATCTAAGCTAGGTTTGACCAGGATTCCTAGTCAGAATTCATTGACTAAGGCATGGCTATCCTCCAAGATAGTGGAGAAGGAGATGGCAGACAATCTTCCCCTACTTGAATCCTCAAATGGACAGTTCCAAAGAGAAAGTCCTAGAGGGACAAAGCCATGAAAACTGGTCCTGCTTGTCCTCTCAGATCCCCCCTCCCAACATTTGCCACCTGAGACCGCTGACCTGAAAGAGGCTACCTGCATTCGGGTCATTGCTCCCAGAGTTCTTATTCTGAGCCTGTATTAGAGGAAAGAACTGGTGAGGTATAGACATTTTCAGAGCTCCCAAACAGAGCTAAATTTTGCAGTTGAGTTTTCTCAAGGACACATTTGGATCATGTGACTCTGAAACCCACTCAAGGCTATGAGAAGCACTTTTATGTTCCTTGCTAGTTGACTGTCCTGGGTTCTTCATACATTGCCCAGCAATTACAGTGTCAAGTGGGATTCGAGTGTTAGGTATCTTAAGTAACTAGAAACATAGGTAGGAAGGGGATCAGGGAAGTGGAAATAGCTGAGACATAACACCTTTGTGGGATGGGCAGGCTGTTCGGTAGAAAAGGAATCATGATTAGAGTGATGCTCAGCATCGTCTTCTACCCCAATTTGGAAGCTCAGTGCCCTCATCATGTAGCTTTGCATCCCCACCTCCCAGCTTCTGATTGCTTTGTCAATAATAATTTGTCCGTTCCTTTTAGGGATGTCCTTGTGTAGTAGGAGCAGGGAAGTCTTGAAAGCTTGAAATCCAGTCCCATCTTGCCGTGAGGGTGGCTTGTAGCTCTAGGGGGGCATGAGTTCTGGGTTACAATGTACATGCCAGAGATTCTTTTCTTTTCTTTTCTTTTCTTTTCTTTTCTTTTCTTTTCTTTTCTTTT
>NW_026590905.1:2016490-2019971 GCF_907164565.1 Psammomys obesus | reverse complement strand
TTCTTTTCTTTTCTTTTCTTTTCTTTTCTTTTCTTTTCTTTTCTTTTTTCTTTTCTTTTCTTTTCTTTTTTCTCTCTCTCTCTTCCTTCCTTCCTTCCTTCCTTTCTTTCTTTTTTTCTTTTCTGTTTATGATCTCAATAATGCCGACTGTCATATTTCTTCCTACTTGTCTTCCTCTGTTAACAGAGTCCCCTGAGAGCACCCATTAAAGATAACTAGTCCACGGATCTTTCTCTCAGGTCTGTTTCTGCAGAGCCTTGAACAGGAGAGCAATCATCTTGCCAGGGTTCAGCGACGTTAGACTGCTTGCTGTCTGGCAAGCAAAAGGCAAGCAAATAAGCCATCATAGCCCAGTCTAATGCATGCTGGGATGAAGGCACACGTAGAGTGCAAGAACACCCAGAGCTTTGGGTCTGTCTCTGTGTGTTCACAAGGACTGGATCAAGAAGAGGATACAGAGTCAGCAGGGCTGCTGTTTGCATTCTGCCTTTGTCTTTAATGTGCTGGGTGCTCTGAGTCAAACTGCCTCTCCGAGGCTATTTCTCCTTTTGTAGAATGGGTAGAACACCCAGTCACTGGGCTGTTACAAGGATGATATCATAAGTGTCACATCCTTGGTCCAGTTCCAAGTTCATATTTAAGTATGCCATATCAGAAGCTCCTTTTGTGGACACTCTATGCCTTTGTAGCAACAAAACATCACACCAGTATTCTCCATTCTACATACATGCATTCTACATAAAGCCTGTATGTACAGTCTGAAAGCATTCTACATACATCTGTTCTTGGAACCATGAACTCTCCAGGGATGACCACAGAAGAGGGTTCTTCCTATACTTTTGCCATCCCTTGTACCTGAAGGGCTGGAGTCACAGCTCATTTTCCCAAGTTACCCTGTCAGCACAGCTTTCCTTAGACCATCTTCAGCTTGCTTCTTTGCTTGGAATGTTTCTCTGTGAAAGAAAACATTCTGAGTTGCCCCATATCTTTGCTGCCCCAGGCTCACGAAAAACTAAATCCGGTCTTGGCTCTCCAAAAAAGAATAAATCTCAGCCTGCCCCCAAAGAAGTTGCTGTCATAATTACATCTCCGTTTGGAAGTAATTTTTACTTAATCGCATTACATAGAGATTGTACCATTTCCTTGGCTAAAGCTGGTTCCAAATTGGCTTGCTGTTTGCCTCCTGGTCCATAGATACATCTATCTCTTTTTTCAGTCATGGTTTGCAAGGAAAATATCTGGCAGTTTGAAAGGGAGATCAAATGTGGTGTCACAGAGTGGCTCTTATTCCTTCTGCAAGGAAAGCAGAGTGACTGAGTTGTCACCTGCAGGTTCCCCCTCAGGTTTTGTTCCTGATGCCTCCCAATGGATGGTATAAGGAATGCAGCTGGACTCAGTTCTACTCTTTCCTTCAGGTTCTCTCTCTCTCTCTTCCTCTCCCATGCCACCAATAGAACATTTTAAGAAGTTTCAGTGATCTTCCCTTTGCATTGTGTCTTAATGACAGCCATGGTGTGCCACAGCACTGATCATGACATGACAATGTACAGGATATAAGGAACCCTGCTTACTCAGAACAGCACTCCATGTATGCTGTAGGAACTTATCAAAAGGAAGAATGTGGGCTGCAATACAAGAGGGATGCTCCCCTGGGAAGATGGACAGGCTTCTGGTTGGCCTGAGACAGGATGGATGAAAGGGAACCACCCCAAGACAGGAATGCCCAAGTGTGGGCATGACAGAAGCCTCTTCGAGAACAAAGGCTGGATTAATACAATGTGAGTGGAGAGCTTCCAATGCCAAGGAGTGGTCTGGAGCTGACTGCAGCTTGCAAGTCCACTAGGGAGTTATCTAAGTCCATGCGGGAGTTATCTAATCAAGAACACTTTGTAAGGATGTTTCCCGTGCATCCAATTTTCAATCACTGGTGAGTGGAACTGGGAGAATGAGATAGAAACCCACTGCAGGGAATACAGGGCTTCCCTCTATAATAATGGGAGACTCTGGCAGGGAGTAACTAGACAAAGGATTTAAATTGGAAGAGCATGGAGAATGGGGACGGTTTCATTATTGCTTGTTGACATTCTTTGAAATGTTCCAACAAGCTCTGTCATGCCTAAAATTATCCATGAGTAGCAGGCTAATCCCCCTTCTGGGACCCTTTACTACACGTTGTTATTTGAGCCTCCTTACTCTTGCTAAGCAAAGGCTTCAACAAGGCAGAACTTGCTCCATCTCCATCCGTCTCTTCTTCCTCAGCCTGGTCCAAAGAACTGACAACACCGTTCTCAGCAGTGGACAACCTCCAAAACATGAAATCCTCTTGTGTGCCTGTCTCTTAACAATTCACTCACTAATAGAGGTGGATGGAAGGTCTTTGATATGGCAGAAAACTGTCCCATGTTTTATCCTTCACAAGCCACCAAGGAGCAGCTTTCCTTCTAGGACAGAAAATGTCCCCTCTTCATCTGCCTAGCCAGAATCCTGCCCTGACTCAAGAAGACAGCACAGAAGAGAACTGCCCCCGGTTCTGGAAAATTTTGGAAGCAGGTATTCATGAAGGACAGAGCAGTGATCATGCAGAAGAGGAACTAAATGTGCTGAGGGTGCTGAAATGGAGAATGCCTGTTAAGAGCACAAGTGACAGCTCATAGATCACTCCAGGATAGACTGAACCTCACGCCGTCGTAAGCGATGCCGGCTGCATGCTAATCGCCAAGAGGAGCAGAGCATGGCAGAGTCACTCCTCTGCCTTCTCACTCCTCAGTGATACCGGCCCAAGTCCTTTCTTTGCTGGTATGTTTTTGTCCCGGCCCAAAGCACAAGTACAGAACACAGAGTTTGTAGAAAAATCGATCATTTTATATCGCCAGTAAGACTTGAACTATAATGAAATGAGAAGACCTGAGAAATGCTGTAAATCTTAGAGTCTCTGCAACAGAACTTCTCTGCAAGAGACCAGCCTCAGACTTCAAAGAAATCAGTGTTAAATACAGCAAGACAATTGAGACATGAATTTGGTACAAATGGAGAATACTCATATTCCTTCCTCAAGGCTTTTTGGTTTTCTTTTCTTTCTTAGAAATGTATTTGAGATGATAGCTTGCCAGGTAAAGTGTTTGTCCTGTATGTACAAGGACCTGAGTTCAGTCCTTAGAACCCATATAAAAATGCTATTCATTACAGTATGTGTTTTTAACCACAGAGATACAGAGGTGGAAGCAAGCTGATTCTTGTAGTTCTCATTCAGCCTACCTTAACCACCAAGCCCTAGGCCAGTGAGAGACCCTGTCCTCCAAGACAAGGTAGATGACTCCTGAGAAACAAGAACTGTTGTCGACTTCTGATCTTATGGCAGCTGCACATGCGTGTGCACACACAAACACACACATGCGCACGCGCGTGCGTGGCTAGAGGGTGGGGAGAAAGAGAGAATGAATGAATGAATGAATGAATGAATGAATGAATGAATGAATGAATG
>NW_026590905.1:1992617-2016480 GCF_907164565.1 Psammomys obesus | reverse complement strand
ATGAATGAATGAATGAATGAATGAATGAATGAATGAATGAATGAATGGTCTGGGGAAGGAAATGGTCATTGCAGATTTGTAAAAAAGCAATAATTTAAGGACACTTTGATCCGAAGGAAAGCTAGGACATTAGGATTGTGGTTTACTCACCAATGGTTTCTGTTTGAGATCTTCTCTGCTGGATCCAAAGGGTTTTTCCTCTGACTCTAGCTTGCACATCTACCTAGCAGGATGGCCTTCTTCCCCAGCTGCTCAGTTGTCTGACAAAGGGTTGAGGAGTGTTGGCATAAGTTTGCCCAGGAAAGCCAGAGTCTGGACACAAACGTGAAATGCAGTTCTAGTTATATGTCAAAAGAAACACTAGCAAGACTCTAGAGCCTTGTAGTCTGCCTAGAACACTGTCCAAGATCTCTCTCATTTTTCACTTTCTGAAACCTTCTAAAGACCACAATAACAGATCCTCATAATGAATGTTTTTGACATGCCATCATTGGTACTTTAAAATGAGAAAATCAGGGATGTTCTTGATGTTTTTCATGGTTACTCGGAGTTGAAAGGATGGCAATACTGGGGTGAAGGATGATCCATTTCAGTCCCCTCCCATTGCCCCTGCCTTCCTACCTCTCTGCTGCAGCTTCGCAGAGTGCTGGAATGCCTATTGTCCCGTTCTTTCTGAACTCTATCCTTTGGAATGCTGAGGTGAAGGTAGAGGCAGTACCCTATCCCAGGCATCACTGAGCAGGAATCTTTTTTTGGAAAAAGCCAATAACAGCTTCAACTACGCAGGGATGAGACCTAAGTGTCATTAATCTTCAATTCCCATCTTTGTCCCTCTATCCCAAATCATTTCTACCCTCTCCTCAGGAAAACCCTCTGCCCTTGATCTGTAGGAATTCTAGTTTCCTAAGTATGAAATATAAAATGTGGATGGCACAGTGTATTATAAAGGCCTGGAGGTCAGATTCAAGGCCAGCTTGCAAGGGGATTTTTGTGAGCAACCAAGTCAGGAAGGAGCAAGCAGAAAAGAGTAAATCAAAGGCGTGGCCTATGGCTTCCATGACATGGGGCAGTGGATCAGCTTGTGTTGGTGGGCCTGGGATTCCACCACAAAACCTATTTCTTACATTCTGGAGGCTGGGGAATCACTGATCAAGATGCCATCTAGTCCAGTGTCGGTGAGAGCCAAAGTTGTAGTTCACAGATGGCTGTTTCCTATTGTGTCCTTATGTGGTGGAAGAGGCAGGTGAGACGCCTGTGTGTGTGTGTGTGTGTATGCGTGTGTGTGTGTGTGTATGTGTATGTGTGTGTGTGTGTGTGTGTTCTCATATTATAAACACTACTTACATCATTCAGATCTCATATACTGCCTAAAGCCACCATCTCCAGATGCTGTTACATTGAACAGTGGGGTTTATTGTGAATTTGGGGTGACAAAAATCAACATTTTCTCTATGGCAGAGTCTAAAATATTTTACCTACTTTTATTATGAATCCTTTTGGGAAGTTGGTCTATCATGTTACTTCACAGAGGAAATGGAAAAGCACATAGCTTAGCTGATTTTCCCGGAAAGCCAGATCCCCTCAGGACCTGAGTCTCTGTGCTCTTTTCACTGTCATACTCTGGGAGGTATCTTTCTGATGCCTATTTCCTCAAAGGGAACTCAACACTATCTTGTTCCCTATCTCAGGTCAGAGGTGACCGTAGGCATTATGGCTGACAATGAGCGTGTTCACCAACTGATTCTAGAGGGAAGTTTTAGAAGAAACAGGGAACCATGGAGTTAATAACCTGGATTGCGCTAAGATGCAAAATGTCCAGAATTTTAAGCCAGGGGTCCACAGGGCCCATTGCTTTTCAGCAGAGCTGAGGAAGACTCTCTTTTATCTCATTGGTCCCATTTGGATGATGTTTGTCCATGATGACATGCAGCATTGTGAATGTTTTCCCAAGGTGTTTCTACTCATCAGAGCAGAAAGTCTCCAAACTAATGTCCCTGTAACCCTGATTCTGTGACCCTTGCAGTGAGCATGGGTGGGTGCCACAAGCTGGATGACAGATTGGCTGTACACTCAGCTCCAGAGAAACCTCCCAGGGGCTTTGAGCAGCTAAGAGGGAGGTCTTTACAGACCTAACAAGAAGGGTATCTGCTGAACCATGCAGAAGAGTCCTTCCCTTTCCTTTTCAAGATTAGGCTGAGCCCAAAAGGGAGGAGAAAAACTGATTGGTTGGGATTGATGTTGACACCCTGGAACAGAATAAAAACATGTTGCCTGCACTCAAGCACTGGGGACAAGCAGCAGCCTGCCTCTGGGGAGAGTGGCCTGTCCCAAGGTGGGCAGGAGCTTTGCCATAACTCTTAATAACTCTTAATTGTGTCTTTCACAAACAACCACAAAAGACTTTCACTCAAGGGAGGTTTGTGTTCTTCCTCCTTGGGGGCTTGGCTAGGGTCAATGATTGTTGCTTTTGAACACTATGGGATCTTGTCTAGGCAAGAATCCAGTGAAAGGAAAGAAGTCATGTCACTGAGACAAGCTTTCCAGTCCCCAGTGTTTGGAGGTGGGGGTTGACAGTCCCTGTTTCTATGGAGCTCTAGGCCTCACACTGAGAGAATACAGGCATACTCCATCACCCTAGCAGTGAGGAATGCTGAGGGTTGGGCCATGACTCCTCCTGTCATCTAAAATGGGGAAAGCCATAGACTATCCAAAGATGAGTTCTCTCCCTGGGACTTCATCTGAACCTTAGCTTCTGGCTCTAATGTAGAAGGGTTCAACTCTCTCCCAGGCTCTTTGGCAGAGCCACTGAGATCTGGAATTGTATCCATAGGTACAGTGCTACTTGCCTGGCTGGGCATCTTTGTCTGATAGGTGACACTATCACTGACCACTTGGATGGCAGAGCCTATTGCTCTTATTGGGCTCCTGCATTTTTTCTTTCTTAAAGAGAATAAAGTCATCCCTTTCTCAGCTCTCCCTTATGAATGCCAGTTTGTACTCCTGCCCACTCTCCTGGTTAGTTTCAGGTATAGTCCATAGGATTGTCGATTTTCCTATGGCTTCTGCCTTGCTTAACAGCTTTCTTGCCCATGAGGCCAAAGCACAACACCCTGAGGCTGGCCAATCTTGGTGCCTTTCATTTGCTTCATGATCCACAGAGAGGACCATGCATACTAGATGTGGTCACATTTGGGCCTCTGACTGGTCCATCCGCACTTCCCATCACCCTCTCTCAGGAATGTCTGCCATTTCCAACCTACCACTCCAACCCTTGGGTCCTCCCTGTCTGAGAAATGAACCCAAACAACAGCAAAATCCATTCCCAATGTGGCCACCCTTCATTTGAATCCCACCTCAGGCATGCTCTCCACTGGGAAGCTTGTCCTTACAAGGCTGCAAAGACTCTCGTTTTCCTCATCTCTCTATTAGAGGTTACTGCTCATAAGAACTGCATGAACTTGCCTCTTTCCCTTACTATCCCAGAACTTCGTGAGGACTGTGTCCAGTAATAGGTATTGTACCATCAGTGGTGGAGGGCCCGGGGATCATTAGTATTTGGAGGGATGGTGAAGTAGAGGCAGGTATGGAGATCATAGGACCATGTGCCGCTGCTGTTAATGAAAATAATTCAAAATAATAATATACAGTAGAATCCAGAGTCTTCAAGAAGCCACCACAACCAAGAGATCAAAGCTTAAGCATCCTCACCTCTGGGTGACTTCACTGAGTTGGGGGTCATGGAAGTCACCCACACGGAACACTTTCTCAGCCCACCCTACCCTCTAACCCAGAGACAGCAGTCAGGGAGTACCCACAGAGTCAGGAGGAGATGGGGAGAAGGCACACAGTAAAGAGGAAGTAGAGTGTGGGGGTGGGGGAATGGCTCAGTGGATAAAGTGCTGGCTGTGCAAGAATGAGAACCCGTTAGAATCCCCAAAACACCCATGTAAAATCTGGGTGTGCCAGCGTACTCCTGTGTCCCCTGTGCTGGAAAGGAGAGATGGGAGGACCAGCGGCCACCCAGTCTAGCTGAAAGAGTGAGCTCCAGACTCAGCGACAGGGCCTATTTAGAATAATATTAACCATTCATAATAGTGAATAAAAATGAGAGCGTAGAGGAGGATACCTGAAATGAGTCTCTAACCTCCATGTATGCACATGCAGGTGAGCACACCAGAACACAGGCACGTACACACACACACACACACACACACACACACACACACATACACATACACACACAAAGAGGGGGCGGGGGTTAAATAGAACACAGAGGCAGAAATCCTAACCAAATGTCCTCTCTGCACAGACCATGCTCTGCCCAGAGCATGTTGGCTCAAGGGCTTTATCAGAGCTTCTCCATTCCACCCCTCTCTTTGGCAACCCTTCCTACCCCCACCCCTGCCCTGCAGCCCCTTCTCCTGCCCACCCTCCTCTTTCCCTCACTGCCTCCAAAATCAATTTTCAGCAAGAGCAGCAGGTTCTGAGCCATCTGGGGTTGCTGGCAGCCTCACCAGCCCGTAAGCAGCTCAGTCTGTTTGCCGTAAACCAACCCCCTAAGTTTCTCTGCCATCCGCAGCCTGCCCTCTCCCTCCTTCCCCATTGCAAGAGGGGGGAGAAGGCTTGGTTCAGGACCAGAGGAGTCTTCTCTTGAGGAGTCACCCAGTCCCAAAATGTGTCCTTGAGGAGGGTGGCAGGGATGGGCCTCGATGGCCCCAGGCAGCCAGACAACAGTCATAGGCCACTTCCCCACCTGTGGGGAAGGATGGATGCGTTAATTAGCAGGCAGAGCACCGTGTAGGGGAGGCTGGAGCAGAGCCACATTCACAGAGAGGCACTTCTCCTTACCTCTGCCGCAGGCTCCATCTTGGTGGCAGCACTGTTCGCCTTGTCTGAAGGCAAGGAGGGAGGATGATGAGAGACCTTCTTGTGCCTGCCTGTTGTGAAAGACCGTTACAGATTCTGCAGAAGATGGGAATGAGCTAGGGGATGGCAGGTGGGGTGTGCAGACACCAGCCTTGGAGTTTGTGTTGGGCTGGCGATCCTATCTATACCATATTTGTGCATGCATACTCTGAGTATCATGTCTTCAGTCATCACTGACTTCTCCAAGCACTTCTTAGTCTCCTATTTGAGACAGCATTTTAGATGATGTCATCAGCATAGAGACCTACCACAACGTCTCTTCATCTTTTCCCCTATGTGCCCCTCCCCCAAATCCCATTGTTCACAGTATCCTTGAACTGTGATCAATTTTCTTTCAGTGATCAATTGATACAGAGCATATTCTCAGATTAGCATGACCTCAGGTGAATTGAGGGATATTGAGGATTTGATATTTCCTGGGGGTCTAGATGTGGCAAGACCTCCTCCATATCACTTATCTAATATGCTCTTTACCAATGCACTCCAGAGTACTGGGAGGAGAAGCAGTGTCATGGGGAAGCTGGACAGCAGGAGCTGGACACAATGTTGTCACTGCTTCTGTGACCTTTGATTTACCACCCCCCACACACAAACATTGCACCATGGCAGCCTCGCTGTGAAATAAGTAGTTAGCACATCAAGTTGTGTTGATTTTGTCAGCATCAACCTCAGTGTGGAGGCTCAGCACATTTGTGGGCAGTGATATTCTTTAGTTGAGACTCCATAATCATAACGAGTCATAACTTAGTCCCTACCACAAGTAGATTTTCAAAGCGTAGAATTCTGCAATTTTCACAAAGTTCTTGAAATCCTGTTGCATATTACAAATTGTTCCAGACTCTTTGGTTAATGCGGGGAGAGAACTTGTAAGAAGAGAACTGTAAGAAAAGAACCTATAGATAAGCCTACTTGGAGTGTTCTACATGGCTGGAGCTCCGAAGACTGTTGCCTTACATGAAGGTGATGAGGCAGCTGTAGGAAGAACCAAATTAGTTATGTTCCACACCACTGATCTCCATTTTCCAGCCACATGTGACAAATATACTCACTGACAAAGGCATGGAGATACTGCATCATGGCTCTGAGGCCTCAAGACCTTCATAATCTTTTTGGTTTAAGACAGGGATTTCCTTTTATAGCTAATCTTTCTCTAAACAACACTGCAGGGGAAGAGCTTAGTGGCTCATAGATGTCCCCTCGGCTTGCCAGAAGAGCCCTGACATTCTTCACGGACAAGATGGGTTGGTAGGAGGAATCTAGTACCCATTACCTGCAATTTGTACCCATTACCTGAAATTTGACACTGCAAATTTCCTGGAGTGACCGAGCAAACATTGTCGACAACATTTCTGGAGTGACTTGTCGACAAAAACATGGCAGTTGTTTGAGGAAGTCTTTAAAGGGGACAGCACTTGCCTAAGGGAAGAAAATCAATATGGACAGAAGAGAGTGGCCAGATGATTCAGAGCAGGGTCACGGAAAGCCAGTGGCTGTATGAGCCCCCAGCATCCCTTTCACAGAACCCCATTGCGGGGGGCAAAGTGTGCTGAGCTTGGCACCTTCCAGGGCATCATTAAACTTCAACTCTGTCTCCCCTCTCTCCCTCAGATCAGTATTATGTCTGTGCTTTTACATGTATGAAAAAGGTGTCTTTCTGGTGTTTGATGCTGGTGAAACACCCACACAGCACTGAGGGGTTGAGCAGTAAGGAGGAGAAGCAGGCCAACGCGGCCAACACTACTATGGTTGTTTTGCTAAACAGGCATGGCGTCAAATGCCTTCAAAGTAGTTGCTTATAATTAGAGGTTATTGCTGCTCTCAGCCTTCCTCAGAGAAGCAGGGTGCAATGGTTAGACATTCACAAACTGGTCACAGGGCCCAGAAAAAGTGGCTGTGGCCTTCTCAGTCTTACATAAGACATGTATCTCACCCCCTCTGACACTCACAGCAGAGGGGGCAGAAAGAACCTTAGAGCAGAGGCTGGGGAGGAGTGCCGTGGAACAGTGCCTTCTAGATATGACACTCACTCGGAAACTCACCACAGCTGTTGTCACCTATAAAAGACCTGCAGCAGGCTGCTCCTACCACCAGTTCATCATGCATGGGGGAGGGGCTCTCGAGACCCCATGCCTCACTGGGGGATGATGAGCAATCTATGAGTCCCTGGAGAGGAGGTGTCTGTATTCTAGGAAGTAACCTCCCACTTGTGCTCGTGCAAGCAACCTTGACTAAGTGTGTGAAACATAAAATCATCAAAGAAGAAGGGTGTTTGTTGAGGGGAAGAATTTCAGTGGGAGAGAGAAAAGGATGAGAGAAGGCAAAGGGAGTGAAAAATGACCAAATTGTGTAAAGGTGAGCTTACTGCTTAATCAGCTCATCCTTTCTTGTTCTTATTGAGCTCTGGTCTGGCTGATTCAATTCGGCTGTTCTGGCTCAACATCCTCTCCCAGCTAATTTATTGAACCTGGCTTCTCTGTCAGCCTCTGAATTTCTCTGCTTGGCCTCAAACTAACTCCAGCAAGTTTTTCTAATCTTTTGGTTCCTTTGGTCTGCACCTGAGGTTCTCTCCCTATAATCTGATTCTCTATTACTGTCCCCCTAAAACTGCCTCTTCTCTTTCTCATTTCCCCTCTCTTTTCATGAGAGTTGGGTGTGTTCTATTTTGTCAAATCTTTTTCTGATTCCTCACCTTTGCTGCCACTCATTTAGGGATCACTTTCAAATGAGGGTGCTTCTTTCTACAAACTAACTTTACCTTCATGGCTTGGGATTAAAGACATGTAGCACCAACCCTGGACCTAAGCTTTTCTTTACCTGAAACTTGCACTAAACCAGGGTGGCCTTGAACTCAGAGATCTCCTTTGCTTCTGTCTTATGGGATTAAAGCTGTGTTTGTATTCCAGCCATATCACACAGAACTAGAAGTTCTTTGAATGTGATCTTTTGCCAGAACAGACTTGTTCTGAATTAACATTCCTCTGCAAAATTGTATGGTGGTGATTGTGGTGGTGGTGGTGTGTGTGTTTGTCAAAGAATTAAAAATAAAGGGGAAGGTTGTGGAGAGTGGACAGTGAAAAGCAGAAAAGAAAAACCCTCAGATCTCCATCCTGTCAGAGTCTTTGGACATGAGGGCTGGTATTTGCTCCTCATAGATTTTCTGTGTTCAGCAGACCAGGACCTGTCAAGAGATGAAAGAACTGAAAAAGACATCGAAGTTCAGGTTAGCCATGTGGAGAAACAAGGGTAAGGCTAACCCTTCCCCTTTCAGTTTTTACACCTTCATGGTTTGTGTCATTTCTCTATAATCTTTGCAATTCTCTGTTTTATTTGGACCATGTTTGTTTGTTCCCATGACATGGGGTAAAACTGATGATGGCGAGCAATCAGTTCTAATTATCTACACACATTGTTAACTAGTTCAGGAGGCAGGCCAGATGAAGCTTTCCAATGTTAACCCATACAAGGTCATAAGAGGGTACTCCAAAGAATAAATTCTCATAGCCTGTTCTTTTTGCCACACTGAAGTGCCATGGGAATTTGATCGGCACCTGCTGTTAATAGGGGTTTGCAAGATCTGTTCTCACAAGAACCTTGTACATTGTATTCCATTTCCCAGGCTTAGCCCCAAGTTGGATGATAGATCTAGAATCCTCCTTGGCTTTGGTTTTCCTGTGGACTAGATGGCTTTGGGGAAGTGTCCAGACTATTCAGGCATGGAAACTGTTTCTCTGCTTTAACAGGCTGAGTATTAGAACAGTGGAGGAACTCCTTACCGTTTCTACTTCACACAGGACAGCAAAAGGAAGGTACATGTCTAAGGTTCTTTATTTCAGTCCATGGATCGCCTGTGCTCAGTCTCATGCTAACCCTCTGCCTATCAGGACCAGGGTAAAATAGCTGTCTTGCCTTGATAGGTCAATTTTTGTGAGACCAGAATGAATGCTCTGTGGAGGTGTTTAGGACTTGGGCATGACTGTCCTTCCCAGAGGTGCAGGGGGAGAAGGTACGGGCTCCTTCAACCACCAAACTCAACAGCTGATTCCTCTGTAGAAGAAAAGACTTCAAAAGAAGTCTTTGCTTGACTAGGTAAGAAAGAATTGAAAGCTATTCCAAGAATCTATCTTTTGTAAAGAAGGCTGCATAGCCCATGAAAACTATTACTGAAGGGCCTGATGTTTCCCACTCCTTCATACTTTCACTGTGAGCGTTTTACGTCCCTCAAAGGTTCATGTGGTGAAAGCTTGGCCCCCAGTGAGATACTGCTAAAAGATGGCAGAACTTTAAGAAACTGGAGGCTACTGGGAGCTCATTGGATTACTGAGGGGGTAGTGAGATTCAGTGCTAGGTCCTGCGTCTTTCTTTCTCTTCCTTTCTCTTCCCAGCTATGTGCAGAGCGACTGTGATTTTTCCATGTGCTCCTGGCATGAAACATTTTTTTTTCAAGATTCAGCTATTTATCACAGTAAGAAGAGGCTTACTAACACACCCTCCTACTCACTGAAAAATAGAGAAGGCCCTCCAGGGAGCTGAATCAGTTCTTGGGACCACTATGGGAGTTGAGAATGTTGATCATTTAAAAAGGGGAGGGGGCTTGGATTCAAATCCAGCTACGGCTTATTCTTTGGGAACTGGGGTAAGGAGGTCAGGCTTCCATCAAAGGGAAAGATTTGTGGTACTAGTGACAGATCTCCTTTAGCTGTTTAAAGGGTGCTGTATGGTAGCCTCATTGCCCTGGTCTCTCTAGTTTCAAAGTTAGTCTCTCAAACTCCCTGTGTCATCCATCTCAACAGCACACATGTATGTCTATATATGTCTATATATCTATGTATGTCTACATATGTCTCTCTCTATATGTCTATATGGACAGCTCCACATAGATGCAGAGGATAAGTCCCCAGGCCCTGGGGAAGACCCTTAGACTCACTTCTACACTCTAGCTCTTTGTAATCTTGCTGTAGGGTGCATATTTCTCTTGAATCTCCTTCTGGTTTGGGATACTATTCTTCTCTGGAGGAAGGACAACTCAGCCAAAGAAAAGGAGCTTTGCACTGGGAATCCCATGAGCCATGTGATTTTTGTTTGTTTCCTTGCTTGCTTGTTTTTTGAGACAGGGTCTCATTTTGCAGCCCAGGCTGGCCATAAACACACACTGTTTCCCAGGATGGTCTCAGACTTATGGTAATCCTTTCTCCCCAGCCTCTCAAGTGCTGTGATTATAAGCATAAGGCACTATGCCCAGCTTGAGCCATTTGAATTCTTACGGCATCAGCCACAGGTGATACTTGTTGTGCCTCAGTTTCTCCACTTGTGAATGGAATGGTGGTATCTGCCTTCCCTACTTCAGAGGGCTTCACGAAGTATGATGCAAGTAGTGGGTATGAACAAAGAGACTTCTGTAAGCCATAGAGCTCAGCTCATAGAACAGTGGCCATCCACAGTAAGGAAGGACTGCAACCGAGTTTGTATGCGAGTCTGTGTGCGGAGGATCCCACAAAGTTGAAGAACTACGCCCACCAGTTATAAAAGGTAACAGTTTCAGATGGTATGACGTGGGAACGGGCAAGAAACACTCTCCGTGTAAACAATGCAAGATTTAGACTCCTTGGCTGCTAATTACATGAAGAGACCAAGACACTTGTAAACCCATCTGCTGTGCTGAGGATAATTCCATACGGTGGGAATCTGACTCTAGCTCTCAGAGAGTGGGTTAAGTAGATGCAGGAGGGCTGGGGTGGGGGTGGGGGTGGATCGCACTGGAAGCTGCTTCATCAGCTCCCAAGCACTCCTGCAAGCACTATCCCCACTTAACATTCATGCCAGGATGAAGTGGGTATTAGATTCATACTCTCCAAATAAAGAAACAAATTTGCCCCAAATCATACAACTAGGCCCCCAACAATTGTTCAGGTCCCAGATTCTCTTCTCTGTCCATGCTTGGGAGGAATCCTATCTTGGACGCTTCACTGGATCTCGTGGAGGGAAAACCCAGCCCTCTTCTCTTACTGGCAAAGATGCAAGTTGCAGGACCTGCTGCACCTAGCAGTAAGCTTTGCTGCCTGCATACCAGCTTAGAAGACATTTTAAACATATTGCAACACAGACTGAAACATGCCTGAATTAATGCATTGATTTTCTTTTGCCTCTGATCCTAGGGCAGCAGGACCAAGGGCCAGCTGAACAAGGGATACAGGTATGCTCTGACCTGAGCTGAGGCAGTCTAGAGAAATCTGGTGTCCTTTGTGGATAGGCAGTGTGTTCCTCAGTGGGGATACTGACTCGTAGCAACCCCGCTGTCTAAGATGACTAAATTCGACATCAACTGTCAACCCGAGGTTGTGCCTATTTACTGTGGACACATTTGAGGACAGGCCTTACCCAAGCCACAGGCAGGCTGCCCATGTGCTGGGAAACATGGAGGAATAAGTCGGTACTCAGGTGAAGACCAGAAACAGGTCAAGAATCAAGCCAAGCCTCGGGCCTCCCCTGTCTCTCTTTTCCTTTCCCTGTTGCCATAGCTCTCAGCTGTTTCTTGCTGGTGGTGTTTAGGGTTTGTTCATTTGAATTAGAGGTATGTGTAAGAGATCTCAGTTGTGAATTCTTATACCTGGTTCTCCTTAGATCTAGAGAACCCAGTCGGAATAAAAATGGATTTGGGCAAACTCTCTCCCTGCCCCCAAGGACATTTATCAATTTATTTGCCACACATAGAGGTAAATGCTTTTATGTCTCTGGGATGTCTGTCCTCAGCTGAGGAGTTTCTAGCCCTGGGTGCTGTCTGTTGAATCACTTATACTTTCTGGCCTGGTTCACAAATCTTTTGATCCCCAAATATCTGGAGAATGGCAGCATGCCAGATTGTCCACTGAGTAATGAATAGGACTATAGTCAGTAATCACATTCTGAGCCACTATTTTTAATTGGCTGTTTTAATTAGTGAGCGAGATCAGGTGTAAAAGCTAAGAAAATGTCCCTTCTGGAAACAGTTGTAGGAACAGTCAATCTACAAACATATACGTGTTTTCAGTTGAAGGGTAGACAGTGTATAAGGCACAAAAACACATATAAAATACAGCTTTTGTCCCAAGATGGTTAAGACAAACCTGTGAAGGGAACTACTCACATGACATCTCACAGAGGAAAAGCACTAATTAGATTTCCTTTGTTTCCTGTCAATCCAAAACTTATCCATTAAAGTGAGATTCCATCTTATGATAATTCTATCATAGGGTTAATTTACTTATATTCCACTGCTTCTATTACGTTCATCCTGTCTTGAACCCTCCTTTGTTTGGTGATAGATGAGTTGGATAGCAGGAAGAATCCTACTCCTACATCCATGGCAAACGACATGGCTGAAGGTCAGATCCAAAAGCACAGGTTATCTATCAGCTTCTTGGTTCTAAGAGGAACACCTGGTTGGCTGGAAGTATCAGGTGATCTCAGAGGAAGAATACAGAATGGATAGGATTGGTTTCAGAGGACAATGGACACAGAGGATCAAAGAGCCTGGGAGGCACCAGCACGCATGAGAGTAGGCCAACCTCTGTGACACACACCTGGTATCGTTTTCTAGTGGAGATTCCTGATTAGCAGAAGGAGTCACAAAACAGTTGGTGAATGTAGCCTAGGACGCACTGTGTCTTTGTGTCTTTTTGTGCAACTTCTTGAACCAGAAGCTTACAATTTGCCGTCTGGAAAATGTGCCTCAGATCCTTCTTTTTTTTCCTTTCTTTTCTTTTTTTCAGATGGACAAACTGACTGAGATCTAAGATGTGACTGTTCATTTTGCAGATAACTGGTATCCTTCTTCCCTCCCTTTATTTTTTCCAGGAAAGCCTATTCTTTAGAGATGGGCCTGATCAAGTTTCAGGAAAGTCCAATTGACTCTTGATTCCCACTTTGGATAATAGCCTGGTTAAACTTTCATGCTAGGCTGCACTGTATTCAATCCAGTGGCCCATATATTTATAGGGCAACTTCCCTGCAAAGAGAAAGGCAAGCACCCTGAAAGAAATCACCATCAATAATGCACGATGCTGATGATTAGGGACATCATGCTCACAGTAGAGAACAAAGGATTTTGCAATGAGTAATACAGGGTAGATTGTGTTCAATGCACACAGGCAGCTCAAAGGGTTGTGCTGTTTCAAACTGAGGGAGGCCGTATAAGTAGGAAAATAAGTTGAGTGGAGAATCTGTCAGAGAAGGCAGCCTCTATAGATCTTGAACAATTTGTTCCCTATTTCCCAAACAGGGATGTGCCTGGTGGCCTTTCAGAATATGACACAGATGGTGGAGGTGTACTTCCATGGGAAACTGACTAAAATATAGAGTAAAAGAAAAGAGAGGAGTGAAATATGGAATTGGAGGGTGAGGTGAATGCAGGTGGAGATTCTGCTAAAAGAGGGGTTGGAGAAGCAGGGACATGGTGAATGTTGGGCCTTGACAGAATACTCTGAAAGGAAGAATTAAGTTACGCCAGAGAGGAACAGTTAGAACAGCATTGCAGTATCAACCAAATGTGGTTGCCATCTATTGAGGAAGGAGATATTGTTGATAGTCGGCACAGCAGAGCAATCAATCCCTGGGCTTCATGACTCCAGAGCCAGTGTTTAGAAGGGGAGAGTTGCACGGACCAGACAGAGCTAGTTTGTTGCTGACTTTCTGCCTCAGTGACCAAGATGATAAAATGCCATCAGACGCCTGACTTGAGGGAAGTCCTATATGCCCATCAGAGGCATCTGGTTCCTGAAGCTGCCTGTCTTGCCAGGCTGCAATCATGAGAATCTTCTCTTCGAAAATACTGAAGAGTGTCACACTAGAAGACAGAAATGTGGTTAGTGATTTAACTTCAGAGGTAGAGAAAAGAAAAGGAGGACAGGGAGCAACAAATAGGAGAGGGGTGCCAGATGAAAACGTATTCCATTAGTGAAAATAGAGCACAGGACCTTTAAACCTTTGTTTTGGGCCATGCAGGAATATGGACACCATCTACCATGCCAGGCAGATTCTGTTGGATAATTTCCCAGTGATGGACACACATGACAAGACTCCTGCATGCATGTGTGCCTACTTGAAATTATTTACAAAGTTAATTGTCTTTTGGCCCACCACTGCTGATTGCGTAGAACTCTCAAGGATATGCTGGGGGCCCACCAGATGTTTCCTGGCCCTACTACTCACAGGGCCATTAAATTGCTCTGAGGCAATAATGCAGGGGCCTGCCCATCTCAACCATTCATCTGTCAGACCTTCTGCTCTACCCTGTGGGTCAAAGTCGTTCTGAAGTATGCATAACTTGGCTAGGAATTAAAAGAGATCATTTAATGCAGTGTAGTTTTTCTTTTGCTGAATATGTATCTCAGTGTCTAAAGCCAGTGTTCTAAGCGACTTGTGTCATTGATTAAGAAAAAGAAGAAGAAGAAGGATGCTTAGGCTGGAGAAAAGTCTCAATGAGTAAGGCAATTTCCATACAAACATGAGGACTCACATGCCTACAAATTTGGAATTTAAAAGGTAAGCAGTAAGGAACCCTGTCTCAAGATGGAAGGTGAAGAGCTATACCTACAGTTGTTCTCTTCTTACACACACACAGTGGGGGAAGGAGAGAGAGAGGAAAGAGAAATGCTACAGCCACAAGTGACATAGACAAACATGGAATGGAGTCACAGCATTGAAATCAGGTCTTGCCTGCTCATGGCAAAGCCTGACAGCTGTTCTCTTAGGAGGCTTCTCCATAGTGTACCTATACCACCTGGCCCATGCACCATAGGCCACTTTGGCTGAGGATGACTGTGGATTTTGCAGTACATTTCCAGGAAGCAGGCCTCGAGTGCCTTAGGCCATTGACTACAGCTTATTAGCCAGGAATAGGTAAGTTGAGGTTTCATCCTAATCAATACAAGGCATGCTGGGTAATGAGAAAGAGCTCCTGATTCTTGAGGAAACAGAACTTTTGATTTACTTTTCTCCAGCCGGCAAAGGACAACCGTATGACCTGTGGGTGGCACTTGCCGGCATTACCTGCTGTGACCTTTGGCTTCCCAGCAGAGAGGAAGGTGAATATAATATTCAGACCCTTGATGGAAGGAAAATGTTTGCAACTCCTTGACAGGGATGAAGCTAATCCTCACCACCTCACCATGGGGTCTGTGCTCCTGACTTGGCTGCTGGGGGAGGGGAACAGTGAGAAGATCCTGGGAGGTGTGGAATGCAGGGGCAGCTGAACCATTGCCTCATTGTGTCTCAGACTCCACATGGCCTCCTTAGCTTACAGAACGCCCGTGTGACCTCACTAGATTCCAGACTCTATATAGGCGCACCACCAGTGTCTCCTACTGTAAATAATCGAAAGGAATATAATAGGGTGGGAATCACTGTGGCCTCCTCCAACTTTGCCTTTCATAAAATCTTTTTATATCAGAGGGCTCTGGCCCCAGCCACTCCTCGCTCTATAATTAGTTCTGGGAGCTGTGAGGGCCATGATTTAGTTAATGACATTTCATGGTTCAATTTTTTGGGGGGTCCCTCAGGCCCTCTAATCTTTTTTGGACAAAGAGCCAGGGTTCCAGGTAACTGGGTAATTTGCACTAATAACATGTTGGTCTGTCGGTGGGTTCCTAAACTTCACAAATGAGCAAGTGGAAACCCCAAGGCTAGTGTGGCAATTAGACGGCCCTTCTCAGCCTTCTAGCTCCCAAACAGATGAGCACAGTTGGGGACTCATTAGTCGCAACTGGCAGGTTTTTGTTACTGTCCCCATACTGGTTTTGCTTCAGCCATCATTCTCACCCACATTTCTGAAAGCAGAGAGAGCAGCATGGTTTCTAAGGTGCTCCTAGGTAGCAAAAAAATCCTGAGGTCCTGCCATGCTTCAGGATACTCCCATGATAATACAACAGAGCACAGGATAGACAATGTCACCTGGGGAAAAGCTTCTTAGAGAAATTGGTGAGACTCTTATCCTTGCAAACTGAGACCTGAAACATTAAATGACCTGGAAGTCCCTCTCCACCCTGTCTGCCTCTGGGATTCACTTCGAGCTCTTCGATTGGCTTTCATTTTCCTTCAAGTTGCTCTGGCCAAATGTGTGACAGAAACAACTGTGTGTGGGGGCGGGTCTCATTTGGCTCACTGTTTCAGGGAGTACAGTCAACAATGGCAGTAGGGGTAGAGAGCCATGATGGAGTGGCTCCATGGAAAAGGGAGTGTATGAGTTTCTCACATGGAAGCCAGACCAGAAATCTGACTAGAGTCAACAATGGATATGACATTGCTTCCAAAGCCCCACTTTTAGACCAACACCTACCACCACGTAGGTCACACTTTGGAATGTTCTACCATCTCTCAGGACATAGCAATGACTGGTGATGAAGTGTTCAAATTCAGAACCTCTTGGGCCCATTTTAGACTTAAATCACAAGAGCCACCAACCTAATCTTTGTTTTCCTGCTTTCAAACCTGCCCTTCCCTGTATGTACTGCTCTACCCTCCCTGCCTCACTAAATCTAAGTCATATTTCCCCAAGATTCATGCCTCACTAACTCATGCTTCATCCGGCTCTTCTTCCCTAAGACTTTCTCCTCTTGGAAGTCATAGTGAGCTTGCCTCTTCAAGACTGAGCTGACATTCCTGACTCTTGCCTGGTTATAGCCCTTCTGCTTAGCCTGCTGACAGAAGGAATCAGAATTTCTCCACAAAGCGCTGAGCTCCAGGGAGTGACCACTGCATCCTCATCTCACCATTAGCAGAGTCTTGAGGGTTCAGGCGCATGGCAAGAATACAAGTAGTACAAGCGAAGAAACAGATTAAAAATGTATATTCTTTATGCACAAAGATAACAAAGACAGAGAAAGACAACAAATGCAGAATGCTTGGGATGCTTCAGAGAAGAAAGAGGGAGCGTTGATCAAATATTGAGCCTTTAAGCCTCTCATGACTCTCATCTTCAGTACGCTTGGTGGGGGGAGGCAATCACAGTCCATGTGCCCTTCCCTCCCTTCCACCTTCCACCCTGGATCAGAAGGTGGGGCAAGAGGCTTACTGCAAGGGTGTTAGCAAAGCTGCTGTAAGATAATACCTTCTCTGTGGCTGAGAAGACTTGCGGCCGGGCTAAGCCACATTGCACCTCGTTCTAAAGCTATTGTGCTTGGATATTAATAGCCCAGGCAGTGCTGTCTGTGTAGGCAAGTGTTGCTCTTTCTGGGCTATGTAAGGCCCCCATCTCCCAGAAACAAAAGACTCCACAAATAACCTCAGCATGTTCTAAATTCCTTTGGGGAGGGAGCCTGGAGATAATTAACAGGGCAAAGAGGGTGGGGCTCTGGACAGAGGACCCTGTAGGACAGTTCATAGCAGCCTCACGCTCAGGATGGAAGAAGTTGTTTGAAGGGTGTTAGTGAAGGACCTGGAAAGGCAAAACAGATCAACCCTCTTAGATTTCAGACCTCATTCTAAAAGAAGCCAGCTGTGCCTCACCTCCTCCAACAGTGAACTTTCCTATAGTCTGTTTTCAGTCTGGGTTACGTTTCTTTCAATGATGTTTTAGTGGTCAAATCAAATCTTGAGAAAAACATTTAATCAGTTGTAAAACGAAATATCAATGCAAAAGGAAGCAACGTGGTAGTAATCCTGATGATAGCAGTGACACCTTAGGATGCCACACAGCCTGGCACAGGACAGTGGGTCATCCCTGTGGTGAGCAGCTTTAGAAATCAGGAAGGAACAGGGACTAGGTACCTGGTTTGACTTCACCTTCCTATCACCCTCTCTCCAGGACAAACGCTAGATCTTTTCAAACTGGAACCCCAGCCCCTTCCTGAAAGACCCTCACTCTCCCCTAGGCACAAGTAAACCCTCTCTTTTTGGCAAGAACTACTTTAAACCTTTTGTTGTTGGGTCCTTGTTTTACATGCTATTCTTTTTCTCAGTACCAAATAACCCTGCCTGTCATTCTCGTCGCTGGGAGCGCGTCACCCTGCATATAATATTTCACCTCTCTGTGCCTCAATTTGTGAAACTTCGGCATAAAACTGATCGATACCTACAGCAAGGTGAGGGTGTGGCCTAAAGTGGAGATCAGGAATGTTGACTGGTCACATCTCCCCCAACTTCTGCTGTGAACATGTCGTGTCTAAGATTTGATGTTGCTGCATGTGGTAAAATAACTCAGAGCAACACAGGAGACATCTCTATTCAGATGAACCAAAACAAGCAAACAAGAAGAAAAGTGGGAGGAAGCAGGCTCTCAGGCAGCTTCTGATAACAGATCTCCCTGTTTCAAGGATTGACCAGTGGTGATCCTTGAACCTAGTATCTGGCTAATATCTCCCCGCTTTTCTTTTGAAATACTCTGTTGACTGCCTTTGGCTCCGGTCAAGAGTCCACAGCCCAACTTAGCATCACAGGGAGGAAGATCCCTCAGTACCACATGCTTCCTGGATAGTTGCATTGTATTAGCTCCCTGGGTCTGTCACAACACAGGGACATAACAGGTAGCTTAAGCAATGGCGATTCACCAACTGGATGCTTGGATTCCTGGGTCACTTGTTCCAGACCCCTCTCTGGTTTTCTAGAACTCTTGAACTTGCCATAGCTAAGGGTGTTCTCTCTATGCTCATGTTTACCTGAGCCCAACCCCCCTCTTTCCTTGTTAGAACATTAATTCTATTGAACTAATTTCTACCCTAATGACCTCATTTTAAGCTGATAACCTCTTGCAAATACTGTGCTGACCAACACTGTCATATCCAAGTTCCTGAGGCTTAGCATCCCAGCACAGTGCTCTGATTCTTGATATTTATTAGTTATCCATTTATTAGTTATTCTTTATATATTTATTAGTTATCCATAAGGATGAGTTTCATTGCAACTTTTTCATGCATACTCACACCATTCTTATGCTTTCTCTCCCACCCTCTCTGACCTCCCTTCCCCTTCCCAACTACTTTCCTTTCTACTTTGTGTTTTGTTTTTCCTTTCTGACTTTCTATGCTTTTTCATCATTCCACACAGGATCATGGGAAATGGGTTGGTTACAGGAACATGGGCCTCATAGGAGTCTTCACACCACTGAATAATATGTTTCTCTCTCTCAAGGGCCTATTAATTGCCCATGGATACTCAGGTATTCTTTTACGACTGGAGTATAAAAGTTAGTACATAGCAGGCATGTCATCTCCAGGATAAATGGAACTGTGGGAGAAGGATGGCTCCCTCCCATTTTGTAGACATCTAATCCTAGGAAGAACACAGCAGGAGAAAAGAGCATAGAGTCTTAGCTCACCAGGATGGATTTTCCACATACACAGCCTTGCATGTATATTCAGTTGTGGCCACACCAAGGGGCCCATATCTGTGCTTGAGCCTCTGGGAAAGTGGGTGGAGTTCAGATTTCTCCCTCCATGTCTTCCTTGTGATTCTCTGGATGGGATTTCTGTGATGTGTAACACAGACCCAATGGGTAACGCCTGATCACTGAAGTCTGAGAGCCTTCAGTGAGATAGAGATGGTGGAACTGAGAGCTGTGGTTCCGAATGTGTCAGGAGCGTAGATTTACAATCTGAGTGGAACTGGGCTGTGATGATGAGAGACACCATGTCGCTGGCTCCCAGCGTCTGGTTGCAAGAGAAGCCATGTTCAGGTTGGCAGGCAAGCCCCAGATATTTTCCATCACCACCGTTTTCCTAGTGGCTTAAGAATGACAACTGTGTGCAGTAGCTGTGACCACAGGCTTGAACTAAGGTTGGAAGACTGAGGGGTTTGGGGGGATTGGACTCAAGGCTTATGAATCTTTTTCATCCACAGATTCTGGGATTACCTCTAGAGCTCAAGACAGACATTAATGACCTTGAGGGTACCACAGAAGGCTACTGTTTCAGTACTAGTTTTCTGTTAAGTTTGAAACCCAGGACAAGCAGCTGAAATGCCTATTTAACATATAAAAGGGGACTTGCCCTCCAGATTCTCCCAGCATTCCCCAGTGCCTGCTTGTTACAGGTACAGCTGTCATACCCAGCTCTCTACCCTGAACTCTCCAGCCCAGGGCCTGGGCTGCCCTTCCTCCAGGGGCTTTTCCCTATACAGTCCAGGCATTTTGGTTACTCTCGCTCTCTACCCCTTCTTTTCGCCTCCTGGCTGCTGTACTTGGCTCCTCTCTCTCCCTTCTGCACACATGGTTCAAGGTCATGATCACTCTGGACTCCCTTAAATATGTCTGCCTCTGGCTATGCTCTCCTGCAGATCCAGAATAAATGTTCTCCTCCACCATATCTAGGAGCAGTTGTGTCCCTTTTCACTTTATGCCTTTTTTCTTCACTTTTATTTTTTTTAAATGTTCGTGTTAATATTACCACGAACCACCAATAAAGTAAATTATATTACTTTATATAGATATAAAGTTGGGCTTTTTGTTTTTGTTTTTGTTTTGTTTTGTTTTTGTTTGTTTTGGTCAGGATTGTAGATAGCTTAGAGGATGAAAGAGCTTGCTGTGCAATCATGACAATCTGATTTAGAATCCCAGAGCCCATGTAAAGGCTAGGACTATAACTCAAGTGTAATTCCAATGCTTCTACAGAGAGATGAGAATCCCTGGAAGCCTGCAGGCCAGCTAGCCTAGTACACACAGCAAGGAGACAAATAGACAACAGCAAAAATGAGAAACAGAAGCAAAGGAAGAGATCCTATCTTAAACAGGTAGACAATGAGGAACACCACCAAAGGTTACACTTATGACCTCCATTCATGTGCCATGGCATACACATGCGCGCACACACACACACACACACTGTGTACCTGAAATTATTTCATTGTTTTATCTTAAGAACAACCTATTTCAACTGATGCTTTGTGAAAAGGGCGAACACATTCGCATGTAAACGTGTCAGGAAAGGAAATTGGCAGCGATGGTGATTTGGGTGCAAGTGTTCAACCTGAAGCCCCTACTCAATCCAGGACAGCTAAAATGGAGCTTTGTGAAAAATCTCACACTTACTTAAAACATGAGAACAGTTTGCTTTCTTTTTCTTCTTGGTAATCTCATTTTATTGTTCTTGAGAATGAACCTGAAATCACAATATTGGGAGACAATGCCAAAAGGTTGGCACTAGATGAAGTAGGACAATGAGAAGCTCTCTTTGGGTTCCTAGCATCACAGGTACAGTTTTAGCAGGCTCCTCTGCCATTTGGCTCTGACTTCTCATTAGGCTTCCATATTTTAGGACCAAAGCACGGGAGAGCATCACCCGATATAATGACCATCACTGCAGTTTTTGGTTCCCCACAAGGAGGTTAGCTTTATTCAACTGAGAAACAACCTACTATTCCAAAACACTGTAGATTGATGCCCCACAACTGACAGGATCAGGTGACACTCTATTGATACATTCAGAATGTTGTATAGATACCCACAACAAATGCTAAAGCAAAGAGAAACAACCCCGGAAATCAGGGCAACTCTATATCCCTTTGTTTTCATTTGTGTTTCTTTTATTTGAAGTGGCAGTAGGCCCATAGAAGTTTTACAGTAAAATAAGAGTTTTTAATGTAGAGTTAGTAGGAAGAAATGAGGTTGGCATTCAAAGCTTCCCTGGAGGAGGAAAGGCAAGGCTGCACCACAGGGGAGTGGTGAGGGGGTGACTATATGTTTGCATCCTTGACTGTGGTGATTATGGCAACATCTCTGAAGAAACTGCTTCCTCTGATCTCTGTGTTTGCATGTTTCATGGTACAAGATGCTTACATGCTTTCTCTTGTCCACTTCAGAGTCTGCAGAAGATTGCTTTTATTTAAGTTTGAGAAGAGTCCATTAGTCGCCAGAAACCAATGATTATCAGAGATCTTCCTAAAAATACCAGAAGAAAGACCAGAATAATTTTTGTCTTACAAACAGACAGCAATGCATTCAAAGACATGCTATGGATTCCTCATATAAGTTCCATTGTAACAGAACAATGGGGAAGGAGACAATAATGACATCATTTTGCCTCATGGCCAGAAACATCATGATCTCATTTCTTGCTGAGAAAGAAGCATGATCTCTTGGTGAGATCAACAGAGATGGAAACAGAGTTGTCCTTTCTAGTATTTATGTCTGCCCTTCGAGCTTATAGGCCTGAGTTATTAAATAAACTGCATCATGAGACTGATCACCAAAAATAAGTTTTCAAATATAATCACCCTGACACCCTGAGTAGGAAAGGGTGTTGAGTTTATCTTAAGTAAGGCTGCTCTTGTGTCAGGTAGACTGTGAAGGTGGGCTGTGGGTAGACTACAAAGATGAGTTGTATTTAGATCACGGAAATGGACTACAGGAAGACTGCAGTGATGGATTGTGGGTAAATGGAAGAGGTGGGTTGTGGGTAAACAGAAGAGGTGGGTTGTGGGTATAGTGAATCAGTTGGCTGAATGAAGATGGAAGTTGTGGGCTGAAGGTAGACTGCAGTGCTGGGTTGTGGTTAAAAAAAGAGGTGGATTGTGGGGAGACTGAAGCGGTGGGATGCAGGTAGGCTTAGGGAAGGTTGTGAGAAAAATGTAGCGATGGGTTGATGGTAGACTGCAGAAGGATGTTGTGGGTAGTATACAGAGGAGGTCTGTGGTGGGCTGTGGGAGAGTGGAGAGGTGGGTTGTGGGTAGAATGAAGGGTTGGCTGTAGGTAGACTGCAGTGTGAGCTGTGGGTAGACTGCAGAGGTGGGTTTCGGAAGACTGAAGTGGTAGGTTGGAGGTGTGGTGGGGTTTATTGATCTTCAGGAGCCCTTAGATTCTGCTACTTCACCATTCAGAATACGGACTCCTCTAGGCAATGCCTCCTTATGCTGACCATTCCTTCTGCAGAGCTGAGAGAATGCTTACAGTCTTGTTTAGAATGGTGCCAAGCAAGGTGATCGATTGTGATCATTATCAGTGGTAGTACTTGCAATTAGGAGTAATTGCATGCTTGTTCGGGATCTTTTGGTGATAATTGAATCACACTACTTAGTAATTCAGTCCCTTCTGCTTTCCTTCCTCTTTCCATTTCTGCCTCACCCTTACCCCTATGCCTGGAAAGGAAAGAGAAGACAATTAATATTAATCAGCTCATTATGTTCGATTGAGATTTATTGAACCAGGCATTCGAATACATTGCTACATGGTAGCTCTTTGGCTTCCTTGCTGTTGAGTAACATGCATATATTTAACTCTCTGGGCTTCGGAACGATGCTTACTCTAACTTCACTCACCAAGAAACATTAGCCCCAAAGACTTCCAGCTCACTTAGCTAGGAAAGGTGGAGCCAGACCTTAGCTCCTGGACTCTGGGATGCTTAGGCTAGTGTTCTTCCTAGGATACATTGCCTCAGTTGCAAGATAATGAAAGGTATCAGCTCAGTACTATTCGTTCTTCTGTCACAAGTGTTTGGGAGGGCAAAACAAAGACAGAGAGAACCCCGCTGTAGTGACAAGTATGAATGACAGCTACATCCCAGCTCTGTGCTGATTTTATCCTGGTGACAAAGGCACTCTATGTGTCCTCATGTCCATCACATTGTAGTGAAGGGACTGATCCTGTGGGTGCTGCTCAAGAGATGCTTCTACACAGCCAGCTATTTCCCAGTCTCTATCCTTCCAGGACTCTTCTTCTCAAAAAGACTTTTAAATGGGTCTATGGTTCTGAAGCCATGAAGACTCTGGAGATCTGTGCATTGCTGGATGTGTAACAAATGCCAGTGTGTCTCCATCAGGTGTATAAACCAGGTCTATAGAAACAGATGGTGAGTCTGTGGGTGAAACTGTCCATACGTAGTCTCTGCATCCTTGACATCCAACTCAAGCTACCTTCTTACCATTCAATTTCCTCTCTGATCATTTCTTCTTCCATATATAATATAGAATGCATATAATATAAAATATTATACATGGAAGAAGAAAGGTTATCTCTCTCTATATATATACGGAAAAAAAG
>NW_026590905.1:1967373-1992607 GCF_907164565.1 Psammomys obesus | reverse complement strand
GTATGTGTGTGTGTGTGCATGTGTACCACATGTTTGCAGGTACCTGTGAAGGCTAGAAGAGGGCATTAGATCTCCTGGAGTTGAAGTTACAGGCAGCTGTAAGCCACCATATATCAATATTTGGAATGAAACTCCAGTCCTCTAGAAGACCAAGAAGTGCTCTTAACTGCTGTGTCATCTTCCCAGCCCCCAAACCTGTTTCTTAAACTATGGGTTATCGCCCTAAGAAGGGGGTATAAGAAAATTTTGGCAACAGTAAAAGATTTCTGAATGCCAGACAACCAAAATTCTGTTCAAAATCGAACACCCAATGAATCAGAGGGGTCCTGGCAGTACCTGTCCCTGTTGTAGCCCACAACTTCACAATGAAGGGCACTAAAAGGGTGGGTAGAACCAATAGCATGGAGATGATTATGTAGAACAAGATGATATGTAGAACAAGAAGAAGAGGGATCTAAGATATTCTCCCTAAGTCTTTTCTGGAGCAGTGGGTAAATGGAAAAGGGGATAACCAAGATTTATTAGAAAGCTAGTGCATTTGCAAGAAAGAAAACCAAGTCAGTTTTCTACATAATGAGTTCCAGGTTCCCATGAGACCTTCAAGTGAGAGATAGAGAAGATAAAATGTGGTTGGTTCAGGTACAAACATCGGCCTTGAAAGAGAGTTGAGGACATGGGATTGACAGTATAGAGATGGTCAGTCTATGGAGCAAGTCAAAGCAGGAAGTGGAGAATAAAACAAGAGCAGCCTGCCCAGTGACCATGTGGAGAAAGAGTAAGAAGTTAGCTCGTGTGACTTATTCAGACTCCTTTTCCAGATGAAAGGGTGTCTGACCTGCACTCAACCAGCAGTGTGTATTCTAGAATCATCATGAATGTGGCTAAAGACACTTGTAGATAAAGATAACATTCACAATGTCAAAACTATAAAGGCCTCTCTGAGAAAGGCTTTCTCTGTGGAGGAAGGCGGATGTAAGATCTTCTCAGCATGAGAAAGCACTCCAGTTAGACGCCATTGTTCTCCCTTCTGGGCTAAAGTTCAGGCTAGGTCTCAGCATTTTGTCTCTGTTTCCTTCTTTCTCTGGGAGTGCTGCATCTGGGTATGCAGGCTTCCAAAGGATTTTCACTGGGCAAAGTTAGAAAGGAGTATCCCTCACTCTAAGCCACCATCCTTACTCTGCAACACTCCTCAAACTCTGACCAGCAGGCTATGCCATAAAGCAGCTACAAGACCTCAGTGAGTCAAAAGAGAGGTGACGCTGTATGTTCTGGTCTTCGTCTTGCCCCAAGTGGAGTAGAATGACTCAAAACAGCTGTATTTTCCAGCCAGCGTTGCTTTAAGGTGACTTTCGTCTGCCCTTTCCTTTAGATTTTAATGGTACTCTAATGTTGAATTAAAATGGAATTCCTATGGAGATGCACCATGTCTAAATCAATACTTGCTGATTACTGTCAGGAGGATGAATATCAAAAGATATAATAGCAATGGTGAGGCCCAGACCAGGGTGAATAAAGCCGCCTGTGTCCATTAACTCAAGCCTGACTAATGCTAAATTACAATAAAATATCTAGGAAATTCTGGCCAGAGCCACTTTAAAGCCCACAAAATGTAGCCTAATTAGTGGTATGATGACAAATGCAGGAAGAATTCATTACGCTCAAAGGCCTCTCACAAATGAGGAATCTTTTAAAAACTCCCCACCCCCCTTTCCCTAACCAACACAGCCCTAGAACGTTGTGAGTGCCTGACACACCACGTTGTGACTGCCTCTCCAGGTCCCAAGCTAAGGCAGGCTTTCTGTGGGCATCAGGGAATGAGTTCCCCTCCCCTTCCCTCTGACATTAGGGCAGCCTTCCTCCTCTAGGAGCCTGACCTTCAATGCTTACCTCTGGCTATCCATCCTCTGTAGTGTGATGACAGGCACCTTTGGTTTGTGTGTGTTCTTCCTCTCCTGCTCATATGACACAGGTACCTCAATTTCTCTATGTGTAAAATGAGATTACCCACTTAGAGTGTAGATGCTATTATCAAAAGTGTTAAGACATTCAAAAGGCTTTCAATGTCTGTACTACTAGTATGAAATAGTATGAACTAGCGTTTCTTCTCTTTGCACTACTGGGGATTGAACATAGGGCCCCTTGATTGCTAGCTGTTTACTATACCACTGAGCTATATCTCCAGCCCTCCTTTTATTTCCCCCCGTTTTTTGCGACAGGGTTTCTTTGTGTAGCCTTGGCTGCCTTGGACTTGCTTTGTAAACCAGACTGACTTTGAACTCACAGAGATCTGCCTGCCTCTGCCTCCTGGAATTAAAGGCATAAACCACAACACCCAGCTTCTAGTCCCCCTTTCACTTTTTATTTTGATATGAGTTCTCACTTAGTTGCCCAGTCTGGCCTTGAACTTGCTCCATAGACAAGAGAGGATTTGTAGTGAAATCCTCCTGTTTCAGCCTTTGAAGTAACTTGACAATAGAAAGTGGGAGGATTAGGACAAGGCTGTTCTGCCAGAAATGCACACGCAGTTGAGGGCTTTTATGAAGGGAGAATCCTTTTTAATAAGAATTATGCACAACCTTGCTTATTTATAAGTAAAAAAAGTGATCTAGGTAGGAGACAATGGTTTTCTCAGGTCATCAGGCATTTCGGTTTCATCTAAACCATGACTAAGAGCCTTCTGTGCCTAGTGCCTATTTTTCATCCTTGTTTCTAGGCTACTTGGTGAACTCATCCCTGTTATTAAGGAACTGGCCATGTTGCCAGACAGATTAAGTTCTCTGCAGAACTGGTATTGCTATCATTGGACAGTGGGGGCAAGTGAGAGAGAGGTAGAGATTAAATGTGAGAGGTTGTGGGAGCAAAGAAGGGACAAGTCTAACCTGGAGATTTGAGGAATGAGTTAGGCAGTGAAAAGGAAGAAAACACCATTATGTTCCTGAGCAAAGGCCTAGGTATACATAAACAAGGCAAGTAGAAGAGGCCATCAGCAGGTTGACAATATGGGACACATGATGCCAGGACATGTGGCAGAAGGTTAGATTAGGTAGGCTTCTACTCCTCAGCAAGTGGAGTAGAGTGATCTCTGTAGCTAATATGGAGCCATGGAAGGGTTATGCAAAAAAGTGACATGTTTACATTAACAGGAATGGTCTAATTTCCTCTAGAGCAGATTTGGAAGGACTAATATGGAAGGATGAGCTTCAGAAGTGAGCAGATTAAGAATAGACAAAGATCTGATTAAGGGGCACAAAAACAGAGAAAGAGGGGTTGGACAAGAACACCATTCAATGGATGAAGTCAGATGAAGCTGATGATGTAATTAATAACAGAAAAGTAAGAGAGAGAAAAAAGTAGGGGATGATTTCACACATCTCTGGACAGGGGATAGGGACTTAGTGTTCCTCGACATTAATGAGATACTTCACTTAGTGAGTATTTGAGTCATACCAAAACAGCTATAGGAAGGTCAGAGCCTAATTCCTAAGGGCAGGATAATTAAGGAGACACCAGAGGTGGCTGCTCTGGGTAGGTCAATGACGACCACTTGAGATGTGCAGGCTGAACCAAAAGGCAAGAATCCCTGAGAGCAACCAAGTAAGAAGTTGACTGTCTCATCACTAAATGAAGATGGGATTTCCAATTATCAGAGGGCTAAAACCCACAAAGGGGCAGGGGAGGGGGGAATGAGCCTTGCTACATACTGACTTTGACTTGAACATTTCAAGTGAAGCCTCAGGGAGACTAAACTGAAGGGATCTGAGAATGACTTGGTCATGAGCAGTAAAGGTTAATACAGACATCTATTCCAGGAACAAGAGAATTTTTTTTTCTCTGAAAAAGATGAGAGACAGGTTGTTTGTTGAAGAAGGATTTAGATTTCAAAAAACATTCTTATGAGAAATATGGAGACTTAGGTTTGCCTGTGGCAGAAGGCAGAGTTAGGAGAATAAAAGAAGTTGATAACATAGAAAAAACAAAACAAAACAAAACAAAACAAAACAAAAAAAAAAACAGTAGTTGGGAGAAAGTGCTAGAGGGATAGCAGAGAATGGTATTAGAACCACAAGGAACCACATCAGAATGACAGTCATTAAGGAACAAGCAACAGACAAAAATGGAGACAAAAATCCCGTTACACTGCTGGTGAGAATATAAACTAGTCCAGTCACTGTGGAAGTCGGAAGGGAAGTTTCCAAAACGTAAGAGATTTTCCATATGACCCCAGTATACCATCCCTGGGTATTTACCCAAAGAACTCCAACTGAACACATCCTAGAGCTGTTTGCCCAACAGTGTTCATTGTAGCCCTGTTAATAATAGCTGAGTTGTGAAGCCAACCTATATACTGCACAACAGAGCAATCAATAAAGATTGTGGTATCAGGCACAGTAGAATTTTTTCAGCCATAAATAAAGCAAAGTTATGTTCTTTGCAGGAAAACAGATGCAACTGAAGACAATGATACTGAACAAATTAAGCCTCCCTCAGAAAGATAAATATTGTCTGTTTTCTCACATTTATGGTTCCTAGCCTGGGATCCAGGCTCAGGTTTACAGATTCATAAGAGATTATAGCTCTGTCAGCGTGCTTGTTTTCAGTCTTGTTGATATTTCCCCACCATTTATTTCTAGTCCTCTGGTTTCCATCAGCTTCTGAAACAAGTCCTCCATATCTGTAAAGCCCTAGAAAAATTCACAGAATTGTTGCTTGGTTTCTGGCCTAAACCTTATTCTATGTCAAGGTTGGGTATTTGCAAACCTGTTTATAATATAGATTTCAAGTCTTATTCAGGGGAGCTCACCACAGACTCCGTCCCAGCATGAAATCAGCTGTCCATTCAACACAGCTACTTCTTTCAATCCTGTGACAAGTTTGGAGCTCTCACATCACTCCTTTACCCTTTCTCTTGCCATAAACACCACCATGTATAACCAGAATCAGTTTTGGCTTTCAGTGATCTGGTCCCACTTCCTAATAGCTACTTACAAGCAGCTACAGCGACTAAGACCCACTCAAAATTCATTTGTAAGTACAGAGATGTAATGGTGACCTTTCCCAAAGCCAGGAGACAGTTGAAGATCTGTTTTCAATGTGAGATAAAAACCATGACAGCGTCCTGAAAAAAAAAAATAGACAAGAGACCAATAATTGTAATCAGGGCAGGAGGTATTTCCTGGAGTAGAAAAGGGTGATGGAAGAAGAGGAGTGAAGCCTCCAGAATCTCTGTGATTCGACCTGAGGGTAGAGGAGCAATCTCAACCTCCAGCATGTACCTTTGACTTACATGCCTGTCGGAGCCTACTGTCATCTGTATGTCTCTGTCTTTGTTTGTCTGCTCAGTTCCCATCACTGGGTCAGTCACATTAAAGGCATCCCTTAGCATCATTGCGTCTATCTGATTTTTATGCCAGTATTTCAACAGTGGGTTGGCCAAGGCCTTGCTTTGAAGTTACAAACTTAAATGTGCTTTCTCAAAATATTAGGGCAAAGCATGGATATAAGAAAAGGCATCTGTGTATGTTTTAGTGTTTGTTTTAATGTAATCAACTGTCCCAAAACACAGTGTCTTAAAATAACCCTTGAATTTGTTCATGCCTGCCTGAATTTTCACTTGGCAACACTCAGCAGGAACGACTTGCTTATAAATACTATACGTGTGTCCTACTTGGTACCTCATAGGTCTCACCAGGAGTATAGTATTTATAATCCCTTCATTGCAACTCATGGGTCTGTTGAGATGTCTAGATGTCTTTACACATGCTCTCTCTTCCCATTAGGCAGTGAGTTTTCAAACAAGATTTCAAAATTGAAATTGTGATTTCTATCATGTTCTAAAGTGGATGAGACTCCTATAGTCATATGTGCTGAAAAGCCAGAGTGTTTGCCCACCATGCATATAACAGTCAAAGAGAGTAGTAGGACACACCATTCAAGAGGGGAAATGTTGGTGAACCCAAAGCCATCACTAATCTCAGATGTGTATGGAATCCTGGCATATATTTTCAGTTCTCCTTGCTCCTGAGTCAAATAGTATCACTTGATTGCAGTCCTTTCCTAATTTCTGGAAATGATCCCCAAATGTGTTGTCTTCCTTAGTTCTTAGATGCTTTCTGAGCTTCTCACTTTGATTGAAACATCTTTCATTCTCTCTATATCAAACATGGATTGTTATCAGCACAGCAGGTTTCTTTGCCAATTTTCCATTCTAAGTAGCTTGGAGTAGCCAGACGTAGTATCTCAACCTATAATCCCAGCACTTGGTAAACTGAAATGTGAAGAAATTTTAATCTAGCAACATGGCTGCTCTGGCAAGGCATCACATCCAAAGACCTTCCAGGTCTATATGATTTGGTTGGAATGCAGACAAACTTTGGATTACAGTGTTCTCTGGCTGGAATACAGACACACCCTTAGTATACACCTTTAATCCCAAACAATGGATGTCAGGATAGCTTATATAGAAGGAAGCAGGCATATTTAAAATTGATGTCTAATTGGGGAGCAGACAAAGTGATGAATCAGGGAAAGATCTGACAGAATGAGTCAGAGATAGGATAGTCTCAATTCATGAGAACAGGAGAACAAAGAAAGGCTATTTAAGAGCAATACGGCAGAGAAAAAGGAGTTTTATTTTTTACAGAGCATTTTACTGAGAGTTTCTTACTGGGACAGTTTTAAAGAAACAGGTTGCAGAGAGAACACACTAGAAACAGGTGAAGACTGAACAAGCCAGAAAATGAGAAGAATCCAGAACATTAAAACATAGTGCCAGAATCAGCTTGAGGCCAGGCAGAAAAATCCAGTCAGAAGCCAAGAGAAGCCAGTTTGATTCAGTCATCTTAGAGAGGAGTTTGGGCCAGAACAGCTGAGTTGAACCACCCATCGAGAGTTCAGAAAGAGATAGAAAGGCTTGGGAATAACTCTCATCTTACTCCCTCAGCTGAGGAAATAAAAAAATTTAAATTGAAGCATCAAATTTTTCTAGGAGCTTAAACTCAGTCTGAATTATACATTGAGTTCCAGGCTTTTTATGTGAGTGCTAGGTATTCAAGCTAGGATCCTCATGCTCAGACCTTACCAACTGAACCCATCTAACACACTTTTTTTTCATAAAGATTTAGAGTGCATTTTACCTGTCACTAAATTCAAGTGGGAGTCTTGCTTGCTTTAATCAAGGGTATATAGAAGAAGTGATTCTGTCACTACCAAGACTAAAGCTTAAGAGTTATAGAAGGTTTTATTTTGTGCTCTTGGATACTTTCATTCAGTGGAAGACACATGAAGTGTTGTGCAGGAGAAAGAGGCCAAGTGGAGGATCACTGAGTCACCCCAGCCTCCTGGCAGGCACCTAGTTCCAGGTATAAATTCCACATCCAAGTAAGCCCACTAATACGGTGTACTCACTGAGTATTGCCAGAATTTCTGATCTGTAGAATTGCGGACAGCAAAATGACTGATGATTTAACCTTCTATATTTTGAATAGGCTTGGAATATCACACTAAACAAGCACTAGAAGGCAGAAAGGCAGAGATTTCTGAGAGGTTTCAAATGTACGTTGTAATGTCTTTCATTCAATTGTGAAAGCTCCAAAGTTCAGTCTCAAGAAGGCCCTAGAATATACTAGGTAATAATGACTCTCTCCAAACCCACAAAGAATGAAGGAAAACATGCAGTGTCTATTCATCCCTACCAATAGCTATTGCCTCCAGGAAGACCAGATGTTCATCCACATCTCTGGACCAGCAAGGCTCCTTTTGTGGAAATGCTACTTACCTAGTAATTTATTATTAAAAGACTCCTCGGCCAAATGTCTCCAGGGTAATGTATCTCAAGGGGTCTAGCTGTGGTCAGCCCCTAAGGATGCCACTAAATATCTAAAAGGAACAGGGCTGTCTTCACAGTCCCTCCCTCCCTCCTTGTCTCTTGTCAGTGTTGCTAAGGAACCTGGCCAAATGCTCATTTATATCTAATGATTAATATTGAACCCTTACATCACCATCTCATTTGAACTTCTTTCAGTGATTGAAAGTAACATGGTTCTCCTATACTACAGTGTAGAAGGAATGTCTTGTTTATTATTGATCATTGAATGCATTCTCTTTTTTTAAAGAAACATGATTTATTATTTTTAAAATCTAATTTGTTATCTTTGTGTCAAATACTTGATATCCTGGAACATAGAAACTTAGCCTAAATTTACATTTTGATGTTTTTCTTTAGTCAAATGAAAAACTATGTGTAATATTTTTGGATAGCCTGAACTTATACATCAGTTTTTCCCACTTGTAATGACAAGTTTCAACACAGACTTCAAGCAATTTTTATGTGTAGACCAAGATATAGGGTTCTTTAAGGCAAAAGTTATATTCTCTTGCTAACTTCAAATCTGCCGGCCTTTTATATGCAAAGTACAAATCACACTGCTGCATCATGATAGCTAATTTCTAAGGGGCCACAGTGACCTCCATGGAGACCATTGAGAAGTGACAGCATGATATTTGATTCACAAAATCCCGAGAAAGAATTCCAATCTCTCCAGATTGTATGAGAACATGAATTTCACGTTATCATTCCTCCCATACTGAGGCAAGTTACAAGCATAGCCATCCAAAATGCATTCACCTCAACACAGCACAAAATATCCAAAGCAGTGGACAGAATTCAGAAGAACTTTTCCATAAGTTCAGAACTTCATTTGTGCTTCCTCTTTCTCAACAAACAGTATCTCTACCAGTTCCATGCCCCATTCATACAATCATAGAATGCTAACAATCAAAAAAAAAAATAGATTTCTCTCTGCCTGGAACGCATATCAAGTGAAAGGGCCCTTTTAAGGTACATGACTTAAAGCTAAGTCATAGTTAGTCACCAAGTGGGTATATAGCCATTGGAAAATCATTGACACTTTTCTGGACTGTTCCTTCTGTGAAATGAGAAGAGTAATGTTTTATGTCTGAGGTTTCCGTGGCTCAAATGAGATAATACATAAAGTTCTTTGTGAGCTGTGAAATACTCCACAACTCCACAAGGCAGTTTTACTACTGCTGATGTTCAGTTTGAGCACCGGACCATCTGGCCTATACAGAATTAAGTGTAAGTCATTACAGTATGACGACCTGACCCAGGGAGCCATGAAAAGGGTTGACTTCTTCAGTCATACCCTGCTGATGTGTTCTTGGACCAGCTGCATTCAAAAGGCAGAAATTTCTCCCTCATCATTAACTCACAGTCTGAGGAACTCATGCTTCCAAAACCACATCTTAGAGAAGGCTGGAGTTTTCTAATTAAGTGTTCCTAGGGAAGAAGGAGGCCTTAATCCTTCCCTTGCTACTTTCTCTCCAAGCTCTATGCTGAAGCCAGGAAGAAAAGTAAACAAGTCATCTAAGGCTTCACCCTACACTCAGGCTGGAAGAAAAATCCCCAGGAGGCTAATTGTGATGGGAACTATGGAAAGCCCACTGATTTCCCTATTGTAATGGAAAGATCACTTTGTTTTATGTGCTAGGGAAAGAGAGACCCAAACTTAGCCATGATAGGACATAATGTAAAATATTATTCTTTTTTAAAATTACAAGGTTCTATATACCTTATGATTCCTAGAAACTCATGCAAGCTCCACAGTTTGGCTTTTGATGATTCACAGGTGGCTAGTGCTCTAGAAAATCACTTCTGTGTCATAAGACCCCAGCAGCGCACAGCATGGATTCATTGCACCCTTTTCCTGGCAGCAATCTCACAAAGCATGCCCTAGGCAGACATGGATAATCAACTGCAGATGACAGGCAAGCTAAGTGTCTGTCATTCCAGCCTGTTTGCAGCTTCTTCTAGCTATGAGAGCACTTACCACACAGTACAGTGAGGTCCAGAGATGTACGACACAAGATGCCTAGGCTCAACACCCAAGCTAATGGCACAATGAGAAACTGACTAAGTCAGGAGCCAGGAAATGGCTGCAGAACTTAATTGGCTATGGCTACAGAGCCCAAGCAGACCTGTTGAAAGATCTAGTGTCAAAGCTAATCACAGAGAGAAAATGGAGGCAAGTGAAGTTCCTGGCATGTCCGGGCTTGATTTATGTGGGTTTTATGAATAGCATCTTGTGGTGCTTGTGCTAGTCTGTCTATCATGGACACTCTACAGCTGGTCTATAGGGAAGATACTCAGATCAGAACAGAATAGAAACCTCTCTTATCTTTATACTGTCTCTTGCAAGTCCAGCCACTGGTTGATATAATGTTAATGTCCAGGCAATTTTTAAAATTAATTTATTTTTTACTAATTACAGTTTATTCACTTTTTATTCCAGCTGTAGCCCTCTCCCTCATCCCCTCCCACCCCACCTTCCCTCTCTTCTCCTCCCATGCCCCTCCCCTAGTCCACTGATAGGGGAGGTCCTCCTCCCCTTCCATCTAACTCTAGTCTGACTCAGGTTTCATCAGGACTGGCTGCCTTATCTTCCTCTGTGGCCTGGTAAGGCTGTTCCCTCCTCAGAGAGAGGTGATCAAAGTGCCAGCCACTTAGTTCTTGCCAGAGACAGTCCCTGTTCCCCTTACTAGGGAACCCACTTGGACACTGAGCTGCCATGGGCTACAACTGTGCAGGGGCTCTAGGTTATACTCCAACCAAGAACCATTTATGGAGATGTCCAGGCAATTTTGAGAGGATAGATGAAATGGAATCAGAAGAACTCTGTTTTCTGGGTGTTCCTTTCCGACTTCAGATAGGTTATTTGTATGGCTTCTTCTCAGCTTCACACAATGGTGTACATAAAAAAATCACCCCAAGGGTACTTTGCCCCAAATGAATGAACCCTATGCTAATGGTAGGGGAAAGTCAGCCAAAGAAATATTTTTTCTCATATTATCTCACAGTACATGATATATCATGTATTCGTCATACATACCCATATTTTACATAATGAGTTAGAAATGGTAGAATTTCTATTTGTACCATTTGCACAATGGTAGAAACCCAGCATTATGTTACCTCAGAACCTAACACATTGCTTTTTAATTGTATTAAACTTGGCCATTCTAGCAAGCCTATACTATGCATTGGTATCATGCTGTGGCTTCTGTGACTTTTGAACTCCAAACCTATGGTCTTCTGCAAGCCTGTACCTTAGACAGTCCCTGTGCTTTTTTACACTGAAGATCATTGCCAAGAACACTATGGCTGACCTGGTCTCATTGTTAGAAAGCCACTGTGCATTATCAGAGAACTGGGAGTCCTCATGCATCCCGCCACGAAAAACAACCCACTCTAACTTTCAGAGCTAGAGATGGCACTAAGTTCTATGGCCATCATAAAGTTTAGAACCCCACTATTAGGAAAGTGAGCGGTTCTCACGGCCATTGACGTGTTACAGCACTCACAAATACACGTTGACTTCCAAAGGCATCTTGTGAACATTCGTGCATCTTCAGTGAGTGCATTTGTACCGGTGCATGTGGAAGCGTGCATGTGAGCACAGGCTCGCAAATGTGTGCCAACAAGCAAAGAAAGCAAACATCTTCAGATCATCAAATCTCATAACTGAGCCAGACCTTGACAAGACTTCCTGAATTAAATCACTGTAGCCATGTGCGTGCATGCATTGTGTCCCCTACTGCATGATGAAAAGAAAGCCCTTGTTAATGACAACAAAATGCAGTGCAACACTGTGCAGAAGGTCTATTTGAAGAAAAAAAAACCTTTTTCTTGAGAAACATGAAGTAGAAAACAGAGGACTGAGTTCCAGAGAAACACTCTTTCAGATGCGTCGCTTAGGCTCAGAAAGAGAAGAGCGTGAAGATCAGGGAATTTTCAAGTCTTTCTTTCCCCCTGCATCCTCTCTCCTATTAACAAGTCTCCTTTGCCTTTGTAGAGGACCCAGAACTTACTAAAAAGCCCCAAATGCCACGTTTGTTTTTCCATCAAATGGCCAGGCCCTCGATTTTCTAGATTCTTCATTCTCTCTTCATCAAGCAAAATGTTTCTTGCTTGAAGGAAGGCAGAGGTAATCCACAGGGCAGGCAGCTGAACCAGGCCACGGGGACTGTTCCTGTGGCCAATGGAAGACTCACCAGGTTGCTTTTCTTTTAAGAATCTGCCAAAGTGTTTAAGGCATATAGACCTGTGGAACCCAAAGATTTAGTCATTTTAATGAGTTGCAGAGGCAGCTGATTACTTTGAACAGCTTGACTAAATATTTTGTCAATGAGATGATGATAACGGAACACACAGCTCAGCAATGAGATGCTGCAGCTTGCAGGGACCTTAGAGATCTCCTAAAGATTTTCTCATTTCACAGAATGGAAACGGGCAACCCCAACAGAGAGCACTGATTTGCCTGGGGCTACTTGAATGAGTGGCATAGATTGAGTCAGGACCTGCTGTCATGTTGGATGTGTCACCGTTGGAAGCTGGTGGTGTGGATGAGATGCTAAAAGGTGAGCAGATGTTTTCTCTCCTTTCCCTGGTGGTCCATTATACAAACAGCCAAAAGAAGCTAACTAGACAGTTTTATTTTTAAAAAAGGAAATAAGGAAATACAAGTCTTGGCTTCTTTGGGTTCTTTGATGGGCTTTATGTTCTAGGTGACAGAAAGCTATTTGTCTACACCCCGGGAACTTAACAAGCATAGAGTAGCAAAGGACAAACAAGGTAGCAGTGCCTTCCATGATTGTGCCTTCCTGCTTGTCTAAGGAATGCATTCAATTACCTCTTAATCACCCTAAGGAATACATGCTAAGATTATGAGTCTCTATGTGTCAGAGCTGAGGCTCAGCAAGTTCAGCCCATGTAAACAACTGGCTCCAAGTCACATAACTGGTAGATGGGAGTATTTGGCAGCAGAACCAAGTTCCACCCAGGTGCACATAATTTGACCTTCAGAAACAGATACATTCTGCATAAACCTACCAAGGGCCTCAGCCAGGCCAGGCCCTGATTACATAAGCTAGAAATTCAGTAGTTGAAGAACAAATTGAATGAACAGAGAAAGGCATCTGCATTCAGCAGCCTCCTGGTGTGTGTGTGGGGGGGGGGGGTGTCAGTATGTCATATACAACTCCTTGGAGCATGGATTAATCAGGCCTCGAGACACATACTTGGCAACCCATGAGTCCTCTTTTACAATGCTTCTTGACTACTGATGCTTTAGTGTTTGTGGGACCACAAATCTCGGCGCTGCTCAAATACTTCTTTTGTCTTTCTCAAGATCCATTTTGACACATGTCCACATGTTTTCAATGCTCAGCCTGAACACATGTCATTTATAAACCATCCGCTCACACACACACCCTCATTTCATAGCAATCACAATATGTGAAGTCAATCCAGAGACAAAGAGTGGCCTGTGCACTACGTAAAATTAATTCAACGGCTCAATATACAAAAGCAGAAACTGTGGGGGTGCATTTTCATTCTATTGACAAATTGGCTGTAAAACCTCCTTGAGATTACTTTACACATGCCCTTCCTTTTCTGTTTCCAAAAAATCTTTACTGTTTTGAATGAATCTAGATGCTCCAGTGAGCTGGTTTAGGCAGCACAGACTCCTTGACGTCAGAAAGAGTGACTGAGGAACTTCATAAGCCTGAGGCAAACATAAAGAAACATTATGCCATGTGTATAAAATGCTTTACAATGCTCTAAGATATAAAAAAAAAACCTATTCCATTTTGTTCTTTTAAACATTTTTGCTTACTTCACTTAATTCTCACAACCACACTGAGAAATGTGCATTGTGTATTCCATGTTAAAATAGGGAAATTGAGGCTCATAGGTTTCAAGTCATGTATACAAGACCACACAGCTAGGAAAAGAGGAGCTAGAAGTCAAACTTACAGCCCAGGGCATGACTCATATCTGTGACAGGCCTGGAGCATATGTCCTATTATTTTGAGTTCCACAAAAGAGAAAAACAAGCTTAAAACAATAACATACCTTTGGTAAAGCCACATAGCCAGTGAGTAGTAGGAACTGAACCCAAGACTTTGACCTCAATGTTACTGTCCTTCCCATGCAGATCATCAAGGGGGATCACTGGATGGATTTCAAGAGGGGCTGCCTTCTCTGCATCATAGAGATTCAAGTCTGCTGGTAAGAAGGAACTTCCCTCTGGAATGGTTTCACCAGTGTGGGGAGTTGGACTTAGGTCATTTGTTTGAGGTAGTCAAGTAAGACACAAAAAGCATTGATGGAGAAAACCATGCTGTCTTTTGTCTGTAGCAGGCAGCTGGCAAAGCGCTGACCTTTACCAACTTCAAAGAAGGTATTTGCCCATCACATATACACTCCGCTTTCTGGAGACTGGAAAATGTTGATTGCTCTTCAGCATTAGCCTAGCCCTGCCTGAATAGTAGCCAGAACTGCTGTTGATTTAGTCCAGTCACACGCCAGATACTGTGTGAACTCCAAATGATTTTGATTCCCCACAACTTGCATTAGAAGAGACAGACTGCCCTTTGTAGATGAAGAGCCTGATAGGGAAACTAACTTGCCCAATCATTTAGCTAGGTAGTGGGATGACCATTGAATCCCTTTTCTGCTGCACATTGCCTCTCAATATTCAAGTCCAAAATAGTACTAGTGTTCTGTCTCCCCTCCAATCTTCCTGGACTCAGGCATGGCAAGACCATCCTTCCAGTTACTCAGAATGAAAGCCTTGACCTTTCTCTCTCATACTCTCATCTAATGTGATGAGAGAGTCCCAGATCCTGACATAGATTCATCTCTCCCATTGTTACCCTCCCTGTTCAAGGTGCTCATCACCCCTTCCTAGAGTATCAGACAAGGATTCGCAAGTCCCCTGCAATGATATTGCTTCCCAACAGCCTACCCTAAGTGTAGCCAGCAAAGGCATTCCATTAGACAACAAGGCCTCTTTCAAGGGTTCCGTATTTTCTCGAAGGGAAAAACACAATGATTCTCATGCTCTAAAAGGGTGTTTGTCTTAAGGCTCCTGATCACCTGCTTCAGCTCTTTCAGCTCTCTTTTTCCTACCTCTTTTTCCATTCTACTGTGCCAACCACTTGACCATGGCCCAAACACACAAATATGCTCCCAAGTTAGAAATATGCCTCCAGCGGTTGCCTCTCCCTTTGTACCTGCAAAGTCTACTCTTCTCTGCAGTTCAAGTTTTTACTCAAATTCCTCTCCTAGTAAGACCTAGCCTAACTGCTTGCACTTGAAATTATAATCTTTCGCTTTGAAATGCTCAGCCATGATTAGGATGCTCTTCATGCCTTGTAACATTCAGCATTATGGTATCATTTCTGAGGTGAACGAGAAAAACTGGGAACAAAGTGTTCAAATACCTGAGCCTATGGGGGACCTTTTTTCATTCAGACCACCACATCCCACTCTCTGACCCCCATAGGCTTATGGCTGTGTCATGACACAAAGTGAATTCAGTCCAAGGTCAGAAGTCCCCAGAGTCCATCACAGTCTCCAAATGGCTCCAAATTCCAAAGTCTTTTGACTTTGTCTAAAGACAAATAGACCTGAGTCTATTCTGAGACCCAAGGTTGATATCTTTGCTATGGGCCCCTGTAAAATAATAATAATTAAAAAGGCGAATTGTGCGCTTCTAACTTTCAGTGGTACAAAGCATATATTCCCATTCCAAAGGGGAGGAATGAGAGCATAGCGAGGAAATACTAAACTAAAACTAGACCTAAATCTATCAGGACAAACACTGAATCCTGAAGCTCCATGTTTGATGTCAAATGGCTTGACTTAGATGGCTCTGTCCCACTGGCTTTGCTGCCTCCAACCATTTCTTCACTTCTCTGACTTAGTGTTTGGGCCCCGAGTATGCCATAGAAGAGATTCCCAATAGCATGTAAATCCTGCAAGGGGAAGGATTTTGTCTTCCTAGTTCATTGCTGTACATACATTGAAAAAAAAAAATGTAGCATCCCAGAGACTCGTACAACAAATAGAAAGATGAGTGAATATACATCAAATGAATGAGTGGGGAAGGCCGTTTCTCTGTTGCGGGGAGGACCCATTTGAGTGTATGGAAGTGTCCTTAGACAGAGTCCTCCTTAACACCAAACCCTCAAGTCCCACCTCCTTCCTGACATCCCGCTCTACCCCAGCCTTTCCAAACACATGATCTGGAGGACCAAGAGCCAGGAGAACATGTCAGAAGTTTGTGGATGGCATAGATTTCAAAGCATGGGAAAAAAAAGCAAAATGAACTCATGACAGTGCCCGCTGAGGCCAGATTCTGCCTTGGACATGACCCCCAAAGTACTCCTGTCATTTCTGGAGTCAGAGCAATCAAGGTTCCAAAAGGAACACCACTTCTTCCATGGAAAGGATCTTTCCCAAAGGTTGGGGCTTTCCTTGAGACTCTTTAAGTGGGAATTCTCCAGAGCCAGGCCAAGATGCCTACCTTAGCATGAACCAGCTACTGCCTAAGTGTAAATCAGAATCTCAAAAACATGCTTGAAGATTATTACTCTTTGCTTGTTTGTGCACTACTGAGGATTAGATTTATGGGCCTGTACATGCTAGATAAGTGCTCTAACCCTTGACCTAATCCTAGCCTATGAAGATCACTTTTACACTGCTCTTATTACCTTGTTGGTATTTGCAAAGCAGCAGATACTTCCATTATATTAGGAATAAGGAAAGTTCTGTGCCAACAGCCATGTGTGAGGCACTGTAGATCCCTCTCCCCCAGGTTGTTTCCAGAACTTCAGCGATGGCTTCAGTGGTGGTTGTTTCTTTGCTCAGTGACACTCAGATATTTCTGACATTCTTGGTATTTTCACCAGAAACACGGAAATTTCTTCCAGAAACTATACATTTCTTCTATTTGTAGAGCGGCGTTTAAAGTTCTGCTTCTCCTGGGGATGGCCCAGTGGTAGATACCATTCACTTGGGAAGATGAGAGGCTTGTAGGATTCCCATGGTGTGGGGCATCAGAAGGGTGCTGCTTACCGTTTTGCTCCAAAACCTTCTACTAGGAGAGATAGTGATGGAAAACCAGGCAGAGCCTGTACCTGCAGCCAGAAGATGAAGGTTTAGGTTCAGGTTCAGCCTCTCGCTTGCTTTGTTTTTAGATGGGTCATTTTCCCTCTCTGAGTCTTGCTTCCCTGACTTATAGAGGAAAGACAATACTACACACACACACACACACACACACACACACACACACACACCATGCCATACCACACACACACACACACATACAGCGTTCATTGAAGTCTGAGTTGACTGAAGTTACCACTACCTTCCTTTTGGTCAAGGTAACTGTGCTGGGCATATGTATCCACAAGAGGCTGGTCAAGGTCTCCATTCCTTTTACCATAAAGGCCACAAAATAACTAGAGTCGCCTGGGCACGGCCCCAGGCAGAGCCTGCCTTTGTGGTTTGGGTGGCACCTCTCATTTATTTATCAGCTCCCTGGGGAAGGAGCTGGTGTTGTTTGGCACCGACGAGGAGAACAATGCAGCGAGTATTTATAGCTCTGCCTGTGCACCTGCAGGGGCTTAGCTTGGCACTGAGCACTGGCAGGAACAAGAGAATGGTGTTTTCCTTCCTCCACACCCAGCAGCAAAAGGTACATTTGCCTGCCGTTTAATTCAAATTGTGCACAGTGGGCCCTGAGTTGGATCCTACCAAGTTCTATGCCCTGTGGAATGCTGGGTCCTACAGGGTCCTGGGCCCCACAGAATCAGGGGATGATGCCAAGGTCAGAATGAAGCAGTGCAGATCTGGAAAGCAGTTTTACAGCAAGTAGGACCGCCATCTTGGTTTAGCCTATGACTTTGCCCTAACGTTAGTTACAGAAACTCCACTCCAAATCTCCATGTCTCATTTGCAAACCAAATGCCAAGAATGAAACCAACCACACAGGGGCTTTTGTGGGTTTTCACACAGCTATGCGAGAGTGCTTGGCACACAGTGGTCACCACAGTCACTGTTTGTCACTGTCAGATCTTGTTAGAACGAAAAGACAGCCACACATGGGACAATTAAAGAGCAACACAAGGGACTTCTGCTAAGTGCTGAGTTAAAAACCACCAGGTGCTAACCTGTGGCAATGACAGCCCTGCTCAGCCCCAGCCCTGCTCGAGGATGTCAGCAATGGAACATCTGTGTGACTCTACCACCTACTATGGAGCTGCTGTGTCTAGGCAATGGAAAACTCCATTTCTCCACAGTCGGCCCATGTCCTCACCCTCTCAGCCAATTCCTGTACTGGAGGATCATTTTCTTCATAATTCGAGTTTAAGTCTTTAGACATAGGTCTGTGTAGGCTTTACTGGATTTAAGTAGAACGCATAAGGCCACTTCCAAAGAGCTTACAGAGAGATAGAAAGATGAAGCTTCTTCTCCTCCTCCTACTCTTCCCCTTCCTCCTTATCCTCCTCTTCCTCTATCTTTTCCTCTTCCTCTTCTTCCTATCTCTGTCTCTCTCTCATGTGTGTGGAAGATGTATGTATAGAAAAAGTAAACTCATAGCTGTGTGTACATATTTTATACATACATATATATATGTATATATATACATACATACATATATATATATATATATATAGAGAGAGAGAGAGAGAGAGAAGGGGAGAGAGAGAACATTCTAACCCAGGACTTTAGAGTAAGTGTTAGTTGCACACACACATAGGGGAATAGCAGGCTCACTTTCTGGATAATAGATACAGATTTCTTTGTGTTTCCTGTCCATGCCTTAATTTCAAAAGGGAATGCTTGTTACACAGAAGAAACAAAGAAGAATGTCTTGTCAAAGAAACTAATTCTGGAAGATTAGCTTTCAGCACAGAGAGTAAAGGAACTGGAAGTGAAGCCCAAGAGAGTGGCCATGAGGTATGATTCAACCAGCCACTGATCTGGGAGCTCAGTGATTCCTGGGGTTAAGAATGGCAGGAATGGACAAGGCAGGGAGGCAGCTTAGTGGAGCTGAAGGGTAAGATGGGTGGGTCACCTGAGAGAAGTGGAGAGTTGTTGAGACCCGTATGTAGGGAATTTCATGAATTTTTGTGTCTTTGACCGTGGAAGAGATGGCATGGGGAAAGTGTTTTGAGATGTTTTGTTCTCAGCACAAAGGAGCAAGAGAGTGAAGAGAAATGGGGACAGCGAGTCAGAAGTCTTTTCTGAGTCATGGTGGTGGACACTGGAAAACAGGACATAGTTGAGAGGAGGGTGCCACCTGGCTTGGATGGTTTGCCGTTTGGGTGCTGGGGGACAGGAGGGGCAGTTGCCTCTGTAACCCACAGCATAACGCCTTCGCCTCTCAGCCTGCCTACCCTCCCCACAAGGCCAAATTCTCCATGGAATGGACAGCACCTGCCCCCTCTGCTTCCTCCCGCCCACCTTCTCCTCACATCCGGCAGTGTCCCCGCCCCCTCACCTGTTCAGAATTGGCTCTCTTGAAGGTCACCAAGGCCCTTTCCTGACCAAACCAGCAGCTTCTCCGGCTCCATCTTAAAAACTTCAATTTCAATATTGTTGACTTTGTTACTCTTTGAAGTTTACCTCCGGGATGATTATGTTGGTTCGTGCCAGCTTTCTGGCCCTTTCTTCTCATTCTCTCCTCGTATACTTTTGTGTCCCATGGAGCAGCTTCTCATAGAAGGTTTTCCCTCTCTGTCTTCTCTGCTAAAGTAACATCTCCTGTCTCTCATCTTAAACTCTCCATCTCGTCTGTGCTCAGGCTGTATCCCAGCACTGGGCTCCTGTGGGCACACACCAGTTTGACTTGGAAGTTGTAGATCCTGGGTGACTGTAAAGCCAAAAAGGCTCTCCTTCAACGGTACTTCTTCCTTACTCCCCTGTTCATTGTCTGTCATTCTCATGACACCTACACTAGAAGGTTCAGAACAAACTTAAATACTTCTCTCACTACTCTGATACAAAATCCTTTCAGGCTGCTCTGTGCTGGGATCTCACTCTCACTAGGACTAGTGTAAACCAGAGCACAGCATTCTCCTCTAGGTGCCGTATCTATTCAGCATTTCATAATGAACTGTCTTGCATAGAACCACCCAGTCAACCTTTCTAAATACGGTTCATGTTATACACATTCTTTGTAGCATATGTTAAATTCCTGTCCATAATCTGACTTTCCTGAAGAGATAAAAACAAAAATAAAGGGAAAATACATCAATCTGAACAGACAGATTTTAAAACCATTGCTAACCCAAAAAGAAATGTAAGATAATAATGCAGATGTAAACACCCAGCTATTGGAACACAAAAGAAGGAATTAGCAACTTCCTCGGTTATGGAGGAAAGACTAAGAAGAGCTGCCATTTAAAAGGATAAGTGGGGGCTTAAAAGCTAAAGAAAGTGGGAGAACGTTGCATCAACAGAAAGAGAACAGCAAGCACAAAAGACACTCGAACATGAGGAAACAAGACTTAGAACGGCTACTGACTGCTGACAGGAGGGTAATGGAGAGGTATGGGCCTTGCAGGTCATTTGAGGAGTACAGGCTTCTCCTGTAGAGTAGTCACATTAGCGAGTCACAGAATAGTGTGGTGGCTTAGCCATGAGTGGAAAGGCCACCAGAAAGAGTCAGAAAGAGTGGCATGAGGCAGGTAGAAGGTGAATGTCAGCATATAAGTGACACACAGAGCAAAGTGAAGCTAGTGAACAAAGTCATAGCTGGAGATGCCAGGGGCCCCTCAGCCAACCTCAATATAAAACCAGACACACTAAACCTGTTAGAAGAAAAAGTGGAGAAGAGTCTTGAACTCATTGGTACAGGAGACAAGTTCCTGAACAGAATACCACCAGCACAGGCTCTAAGGTCGACAATCAATAAATGGGACCTCATGAAACTTAAGGGCTTCTGTAAAGCAAAGGACACTGTCTTCAGAACAAAACGACAGCCTACAGATTGGGAAAGGATCCTCACCAACCCTATATCTTACAGAGGGCTAATATCCAGAATATATAAAGAACTCAGGAAGTTAAACAGCAATGAATCAAGTAATCCAATTTAACAATGGGGTACAGAGCTAAACAGAGAATTCTCAATAGAGGAATATCAAATGGTAGAGAAACACTTAAAGAAATGCTCAACATCCTTAGCTATCAGGGAAATGCAAATCAAAATGACCCTGAGATTTCACCTATCAGAAAGGCTAAGATCAAAAACTCAAGTGACAACACATGCTGGAGAGGATATGGAGAAAGGTAAACCCTCCTCTATTGCTGGTAAGAATGTAAACTTGTACAACCACTTTGGAATTCAATCTGGTGCTTTATCAGACAATTAGGAATAGCGCTACCTCAAGATCCAGCTTTGTCACTCCTAGGCATATATCCAAAATATGCTCAAATATAGTAAAAGGACATTTGCTCAACCATGTTTGTAGCAGCTTTATTTGTAATAGCCAGAAGCTGGAAATAACCCAGATGTCCCTCAGATGAGGAATGGATACAGAAATTGTGGTGCATTTACACAATGGAATACTTCTCACCAATTAAAAACAAGGAAATCATGAAATTTGCAGGCAAATGGTAGGAACTAGAAAAGATCATCCTGAGTCAGGTATCCCAAAAGCAGAAAGACACACATGGTATATATTCACTTATAAGTGGATATTAGACATATAATATAGGATAATCCTACTAAAATCTATATACCTAAAGAAGCTAATCAAGAAGAAGGAGACCCTGGGTAAGATGATTGATCCTCACTCAGAAAGGTAACAGGAGTGAGAAAACAGGGAACAGGACAGGAGCCTACCACAGAGGCATTCTGAAAGACTCTACCCTGTAGGATATCAAAGCAGAGGCTGAGACTCATAGCCAAATTTTGGGCAGAGTGCAGGGAATCTTACAAAAGAAGGGGGAGATAGAAAGACCTGGAGGGACAAGAGATACACAAGGAGAGAAAAAATTCTGGGCAAAGGGATCTTTTCTGAGACTGATACTCCAACCAAGGACCATTCATGGAGATAACCTAGAATCCATGCACAGATGTAGCCCATGGCAGCTCAGTCTCTAAGTAGGTTCCCTAGAAATGGGAACAGGTAAAATCTCTGACATGAACTCAGTGGCCTGTCCTTTGATCACCTCCCCCTGAGTGAGAGCAGCCTTACCAGGCCACAGAGGAAGACAATACAACAACTCTTAATGAGACCTGATAGACTAGGATGGAAGGGGAGAAAGACCTCCCCTATCAATGGACTGGGGGAGAGGCATGGGTGGAGAAGAGGGAGGGAGGGTGGTATTGGGAGGTGCTGAGGGAGGAGGCTATAGTTGGGATACAAAGTGAATAAACTATAATTAATAAAAAATTAATTTAAAAAACAAATGGGAAATAACTTTAGGAGTCAATAGCATTTACACTAAACTCATCAAGAATCTAAGAATGAAAATACCATTTAAAGTCAGAACATAAAAGCTCTGAAGTGACTATGAATTGATAAAACTACAAAAGATGTATATGAAAAGAAATAACAAAATAATTTCTAGAGCATTAAAAGAAAGCTATCCTGATGAACAATGTTCGTAGAAAGTTCTATTATTTAACTTATTACATGACTTTTTTTTTTAATTTTTACCATTCTCCACCTTTAGATCCAGAGCCTCATGAAAACAGAGTTTTCAATCTGCCTTTTGTTGCTTTATTGTCAGGACCACTCATAAAACAATTCCTATGAAGGGCCAAGCCATGAAGCTACTGCCCAAGGACTATCTCAGAAACCTTCCTTGTTTTGAGCCCCCTTTTCAATGAGATATGCTAAATCTGACTGCATTTCAGAAAGGCTGGCTTTGGTCCAGTGACCCCTGTCCCTTCTAGGTTTTTCTCCAAGCCAATGCAATATTTCTAGACAGATTCAGGCAGATCAGTTACATATGCAGAAGAGAAACTTTAATATCAAGTCCCTTGACCACAACCTACATATGTAATGATAAAGGTCCCTTCTAGAGGGTCTTCAGGAGGAGTGTATAAAACTATGAAGAGCTGTGGCTTCCTTGCAGATAACATCACAGGCAAGTGCTGCTTATTTAGAGCCCACACAGCAAGACATTGAAAGGAGAACCTGACACAGAAATAGCATTGGCATGCATCCTCTGCCAAGCATCCACAAGTCCTCCTTCCACAGACTTCTCTCTCAGTCAATTCTTGCAGGCTACCTTTTCCCAGTAGCAAAGGAAAGTGTGAGTAAATCAGAGGCATAGTCCACCTGTTTATGTCCATTGCACCACCCTTATGGCTTGGCTTCTCTTCGCTTCTAGATAAGTTAGAGCACTTGCCTGGTAAGTTCTTCCTTCTGCCTGTTGAGTCTTTACGGTGTTTGTCTTAGGGTTTCTATTGCTGTGACAAAACACCATGACCAAACAGCAAGCTGGGGAGAAAAGGGTTTTTGTGGTACACTTTCATTATTCATCATTGAAGCAAATCAGGACAAGAACTCAAACAGGGCCAGAACCTGGAAGCAGGAGCTGATGCATAGAACACAAAACTACCAGCCCAGGGATGGCAACACCCACAACTGGTTTTGTGACCCTCCCCATTGATCACTATTTTGTTTTTAAATGTCTTATAGCTGGATCTTATGGAAGCATATTTTCAGTTAAGATTCCCTCCTTTCAGATAAGCTTGCATCAAGTTGACCATAAAACTAGCCAGGACAATGTTTAAAAGCTACTTTTACCCCTAATTCTTTGTTAACTATATCCACAGAGTCAGAAAATAGCTAGATGACAGAGACTGGACATCAGTCTATGGCTTCATTCTCATGGACTCTGCATGAACTTAAGTAAAAGGATTCTTGCCTAAAATCATTCTTGGAGGTAAGCATACACCTCAGCCTTACCTTCTTCTGCTTGCCGGAAAGCATTTTTGTAACTTGTTCCCAGACTAAGAATTCATTCATGTATTATAGAGCTAGACTGAGGAAATTTTGGCAAAATGTCATCAATCAATACTGAATTACCTGCTAGAATTGGGGCACATCACAGAAATCATGTTAACAGTAAGGCTTACTGTGAAAACTCCTAGTCACATGGAGGATTATGATGCCTAACACAGATTAGCAGCTAGCAACACGAGTGAGTCCACTGAGCACTAGATTGACTCAGTAAGAGGTTCCAGGAGGAGGGAATATTTTTTATTTTATTTTACTTTTGTAGCCAGGAAGTTTTCCTTAAGACGGTAAGGTCTACCAGGAAAACAACATGACCAGAAAACATTTGGTCAAAGTCCTAACTAAAACCAACAATGGGTTATAAGCTTGCACGAGAAACAGACAGTGGTCAGAACACAGTGATGCAAGGACACTTGTTATACATACCTAAGCCATACTAATTCAGCTGTTGTCCTTCTAAGGTCCCAAGGGCCATCCAGAGAGAACTTGTACCACTAGGTGGGAAGATTTGAAGTGATTGCTAATGTAAAAGTAGTCTAAGCAGTAAGAACATAATGTATTACTTAAGTGTGGGAGAGAAGGTGGAAAAGGAGGACTAGAGAGGCAGGATGGAAGGAGGAAATGGAAAGTAATTGGAGAAGACCTGTGTAGGCTAATTCAAGTACAGGGTTTTCAAAGAGTTGGAAATACAGTCTTTGGAGGAAGCTATGAAGTGTTAAAAAAAAAAAAACACAAAAATTGAACTACTTTAAATAACTAGTAAGTGGCTATGGAGGATGAGTGGGTCTATCAAGGAAGAGGGGATGAAGTAAGTGTTACAAAGATAGGAGAAAATGGATCAAGAAGGATTAGATGGGGTGGGGGATTGGAGGGAAGGATAGTGGAGGGAATATGAAGAGGGATAATCAACACTAAAGGCCTTGGAGCCTTAAACAGCCATAGGGAAATCTCCTGAAGAAGCTTCCCAAAATATATTTATGTGCATATATTAAAAAGTTTAACTGTGGCTACTGTGTAATGGGGTGGAGAACCCAACTAGATACCGTATGCTACAAAACAAAACACCTGGAACCCAGGAATAAGTTACTTCTTATTTAGTTGTCAGCCAATAGATTCCCATAGAGTTCCCAGACATTACATACAAGCTGTTGCCAATGTTATTGGTCACCCCCCAAACCTGATAGTAAGACTCTGTCTTAGTTAGTATTCTATTACCGTGAAGAGAAAACGTCTCCAATCACTTTCCATCTTGCTGAGTGCTGAATACCCATTCCCTCCTTCCACTCTGCCTCTCTATTTCTATCTATTTCTCCTTGTCTGCCTTCTCTACCACACTTAAATTATATATATATATATATATATATATATATATATATATATATATATA
>NW_026590905.1:1913349-1967363 GCF_907164565.1 Psammomys obesus | reverse complement strand
TATATATATATATATATATATATATATATATATATATATATATATACTGCTTAGACTACTTTTACATTAGCAATCACTTTATAAGAGTTGTTCAGGGTAACTTTTACAAAAGAAAACATTTAATTGGGGCTGGCTTACAGTTTTAAAGGTTTAGTCCATTATCCTCGTGGGGGAAGCATGGTAGCATGCAAGCAGACATACATTGGTATCGGAAGCCAGGAGGAATGGAAGGAACCTCTAGGCTTGACTCGGGCTTCTGAAACTTTGATGCCCACCCTGGTGGCACACTTTTCTTCAATAAGGTCATACCTCCCCTAACAAGGCCACACCTACCAAATCCCTCCAAATAGTGCCACTCTCTGATGACTATATGAGCCTATGGTGGCCATTCTCATTCAGACCACCACAGACCTTATTGTTGAAGACACCACGTACCTGAGTAATGGACATGGAGAAATCTAGCTAATACTCAAATGGATGCTGCATTTCTACCTTTCATAGTGCTGGAAGTTGTTATGCACACACTAACAGAGGAGAAAAACTATCATCAGTCTCATGCTGGTGTGAATTCCGTGAGCTGCAACAAAGACCTTTCTGACAAGAATTGCCCGCTGATGTCATAGTGGCATGAATGTTATGAAAGTAGCCAACCCATTTTGATTGGATTTGAAACTCTTACCAAAAGATAGAACCCATACTTTACACTGTCAGTGAGGCCAAGAATGAGTGTCTAGGTAGATCATGGGCTTGGGGAAAATCTTGTTATTACTGTTATTCTGCTAAATGGACACAGCAATAAAACTACTCCTAGTGACTTATTGGTATACCCATAGACCAGTACATCACTCAATCTACACCAGAGAAGATTTCGTCTTGCAATATATGGCAATTAACACAGAGAACCACACTGGTCAACTTACAGAAAAAAAAAAGAGACAGACAGAGAGACTTTGTAGTGCTTGGCCCTAAATGGTTTGTCTGTATCACACTCTCCCCTCAAGGCTTAGAGAACAATGCGGAAGAGGCGGAAAATACGATAAGAACCAGAGGTGTTGGGTGACTTCAAGAAACTGTTTTCTAAGTTATAACAGGGCACAGATGCTTAGATGAATTCACAGTGATTGTGACAGTATGTACAATGTCTGCACAAGCTCGAGACAGACAAAATCCCAACATGGAGGAAAGGAGGTGACATGAATTACTGCTCCTAGCTGAGGAGCTTTTTGCATTTCATTGTTGCTAAGAGAGGGGAAAGTCAGTTTTCTTTAATGGTGTAACACATTGTAACTGACCATAGCCCAGGATAGGCTCCATGCCCAAGAGTGGTCAGAAATACACACTGTCCTTGATGTGTCTGTGAGGGTGGGGGAGGATATGGGAGGTGTTAGGGAGGGAGATAAACATGAAGAAAATGTCTTTTATGAAGTTATAAAACATTAATAAACATTACAAGAGATAAAATTAAAACACTTTTTGGATTTGGGGAATAAATTGGTTTCTCCTCCAGAATAATTTTTAAAAAGTTAAAGATGTAATATGATTTACAGTCAACAATTGTGTTGCTGAACAGGTTTGTTTTGATGAGGATGTTGCCTGGGTTTGGATTTGCTTGAATAATTAGAAAACAGCAAGGATTTAACATACTTTGCGATGACTGTTTTTGCCAGGGAGTTATTTTGGCATGGTGAGGTATTATGTGGCTTTAGGCTTTGTTTGAATTGTGACAAGAAAAAAAAAAGTCATGGTGCTTTATAATCCCATTTGGTTTGGATTAACCAGGTTAAACCAAGGTATATCTTGGAAGCAGTAGAAACAAGACCCTCTAGGCCAGAGGGAAAGTTGATACAGGCTTGGAAGCCAGACCAGAGAACTAATTGGAAAATTCAACCTCATCCCAAACAAGAGAAAAATAAAAATCCTTGCTAAGGGTGGGCACAAATGACTTCTTGATTGACAGTGGAGTTGAATCCTTTCTGCAGCCTATTTCTAGAACAAGAGATGCTTTGAAAATCCATCTTTGGGGTCCTGGCATGAGGTAGGTCTAAGTGGAGAGTTAGCAGTATGCAGACCTAAGCATTCCTCTTCAAGCTGTGGTCCTGCCCATCATTACCCAGGCCTCAGTCTCTCTCCCAAGGTGGGCAGACACATTGTCAGCGCTATGTGAAATCTCTTTAAACAGGTGTTAGCATTTTCCTTTCACCAAGAAGAGATTCACCAGGGAAATTCCAGTTCCTTGTGTGCCTTGTTTCAATAGCCCAGTAGCCAAAGCTGGGGACCCAGTCACCTCTTTAGAATATGCTCATTCCTTCCACGTGTGCTAGTGGCTGAAGCAAGATGAAAAAAGTATTTACATTGTGATTATAAGAAGAAAGTTAAAGTATGTCTAGGCCTGTGATGGCTGCTCTCTTTATCTTCCTCTAGTCTGTCCTGCTGCCTGCTCTGTAAATATTGGTGTGTCATGTCTTCTTACATCTTTTTTTCTTATGATAAAATGAATTATCTTATTCTGGCATTTTAATAAGATAAGCATAACTTTATTTTGCTTCTTCTGAGGACAGAAACTAACTACTCATAGAAAGAAATTAAATGTACACAGAGTAGAAAATTAAATTTATACCAAGGCAGAGTGCTCTAAATTTCATGTTCAATACCATTTTAGTGAAAGAGGTATTTATTTTTATTCTCTCTCTTGTTCTCTCTGTGTGTATGAGCACATATGTGTACCTGAGAGAACATACAAGCACCACATTCTTTCAGTTTCCCATAGAGGATAGATAAAAGCATCATGTCTCTGGAAATGGGAATTATAGGCCACTGTGAGTCACCTGACATAGATGCTGGGAGCCTAATCAGGTTCCTTGGGAAGAGCAGCAAGTGCTCTTGGTCCCTGAGCCATCTTACCCATTATTTTTTGACTGATAGTTTACAAACTCAGTTCTGCTGCATTTCTGAATTTTAAGTGTTCATTAAAATGTGTAATTGGGGTTCTGGAGAGATGTTTCAGTGACTGAGAGCACTTGCTGTGCTTCCAAAGGGCTCAAATTTGGTTCCCAACACTCACATTAGGCAGTTCACAACTGCCTGTAACTCCAGTTCTAGGGGATCTAATGTCCTCATTTGGCCTCTACAGGCATCTACATGCATGTTGTGCATATACATACTCTCAGGTACACACGTGCATACACACACACACACACACACACACACACACACACACACAGAAGCATACAGAGAGACAGACATACAGAGACAGAAAAAAAAAAGAGATGTTTTGTTGACTCTAGGGTTTTCCATTTTAGCCCTCTCATTTCTATGGTTTTCATTCAAAACACGGGCTTGAAGAGTGCTGTAGTCTGAATTGTGACCCCTTCATTTTCAGATGGAATCACTACCCCTAGTATGAGACAGACTTTAAGTAGGCCACTGAGTTTGAATGTGTTCATAGGGAAGTTCTGAGTCCAGCAAGGTGAAGAAGAGGAAGAGACTGATAGCCACACAAAGGAGAGGTCAAATGAGCAGAGAAGTAGCCTTCTGCAGGCCAAGCAGAGGGGTCCCAGAGAAATGAACCCTTATAGCACTTAATTTTGAGCTTCTGCCTTGATAACTATGAAAATATAAATCTCCATTTCTATGCTTCCAATATGTAATGTTTTGCTGCAATGATCTGCCCAAGATAATATAGAGAGCAGTTATAACTAACAAAAACTTTGCCAACTCTTTATTTGTTCAATATATCTTAAAAAAAAGGCCTTATCTAAAATGTACAAATCCAGTGCAAATTACAATATTGACACAAAATCTCATGTTTTGCTGTAATCTCCTCCATGTCTTTATAACTAACACTGATGACTCAGTCTCCCTATATCTGAGATACACTGCTGTTGCTTAAAGATGCACTCCTGTGGTCTCATGGCTTGCTGACTCTTCTTCTGTGACCTCAGATGAGACACTTTCTCACAATGCAGGGACTATTGGCAAAGCAGTGAATTTGATTTGATGTCATGGTATGTTGTGTGACAATAGTCTTGGGGATACAAACATTTGCTTATCCCAGATAGAGAACCAACAACAGACTAAAGTAAGATACAACTCAAGATCAACTTCATGAATCAGTGAGTTTTATTTTGGTTACTTATAGAAATAGAGATGAACTACATCTGTGCAGGGGTTCTAGGTTATCTCCATGCATGTTCCTTGGTTAGAATATGAGTCCCTGGGGAGTATCCAAGTGGGTTCCATAGTAATGGGAAGAGGGACTGCCTCTGATATAATCTGATAGGCCTGTTCTTTGATCACCTCCCCCTGAGGGGGGAGCAGCCTTACCAGGCCACAGAAGAGGACAATGCAGCCACTCCTGATGGGATCTGATAGACTAAGATCAGAAGGAAGGAGAGGAGGACCTCCCCTATCAGTGGACTTGGGAGGGGCAAGCGAGAAGAAGGGGGAGGAAAGATAGGGCTGGAAGGGGAGGAGGGAAGGACTTATGGGGGGATACAAAGTGAATAAACTGTAATTAATAAAAAATAAAAAAAGATTAAAAAAAAGAAATACAGATGAGAGGAACTTGTAGGAGCAGAGATGACTCAGAGATAGCTGCCTCACCAGGGCTCAACACAGCATGGATGACAACTCATGAGAGCTAGAAACCTGGAGTGTACTACATGGCCTGCAGGCAGCTCAACAGCCTGGAGAGTGAACTTTGCAGGTAGCTCAGGAGCGGAAGACTGGCTTGTCTGAGAGTGATTCTCAGTGTCTCTCTGCTTATGTTGGGGAACAGAGAGGTCTAGTGAATCCGGCTAGTTTCAGGGCCTTCCTGAAGATATTGGGTTGTTTACTTCCTGAGCTCAAGGCACTTACTGTAGGATGGAATGTTTCACTTCTCCTTAGGACACCCTGTTGTTGTTTTTCTCCTTTAAAACATTTGTATGTCTTAATGGGGGAATTTCAAGGTTGTTTTTTTTTTTTTTTCAGGGTTTTTTTTTTTTTTTTTCTTTGTGAAGATTTTTTTTTCAAGGTTTTACTCTCAGAGAAAACCACTGCACACCATAGAACTAGATGGAATCCCAAAGTAATAAACAGGTTTATTTCACTCAAGAACTTTGCAAATGAGCTTGAGTGCTAGAAGGTAATAGCTACTTGGGTGAACTGGAAACTTGACGGAGAAGATGCAGGTACAGATGTCTTTCTTATGACTCCTCAATAAAATCTGAAGATGGGGGCTGGGTTGCATATCTCAATAGCCATAAGGAAAGCTTAGACAAAAAGCTTCAAACAAAAGTCCGTACTCTTATGAAGAGTGGTTTTCAGTTCAGCCTCTGACAGGATAACAACTTTGCAGGCCAAGTAACTCTTGTGGAGGAGATTGCCTCGCGTCTGGTTCAAGCCCAGAAAAGGGACTCATGTGGCCACTTGTAGACTAGGTGGTGTGGGTTCTAATGTTTTTAATTAAAGCATCTGAGGACCTAGAGGATTGTGAAGTGTTAAAGGCAAGAATATTTGATGTAGCATTAGAGAGCACCTAAAATTTATTGATGCAGAGACAGTTTGCATTATATATGGAAATCTTATAGCTGAAAGTCTAGAAGTGTGACAACTTACACATGGGACATGCCACTTAGAAGACTTAATTCATTTTAAAATGGGTGTGTAGGAGAGAGAGAGAAAGTACAAGAGCACTAGAAGAGGACAACTGATCCCCTAGTGCAGTGTTACAAATGATTAGAACCCAGCCAATGCTGGTGCTTAGCTCTTTTGTAAGAAAGGCAAACATTCTTAAGTGTTGGGCTATTTTCCAGCCCCCAACATACCATTGTTTAAGTTATTGCTTTTTGATATTCTGTGAAGTAATAGATTTCATTATGGTTTTACAATATAAATTCAGAAGCAGCTGACCTTTTGACATTGCCACAGGACATTGTCATCTACAGGTATGCTGGGCTGCCGTCAGAGGTACCCGGGATGTATGTGACCCATGGGCCACAGACTGGATGTGCCTGAATATATCATTATCCTCTATTCTTATCCCTACCCCACTGCCCTTCCTCCTCTCTCAATCCCACTCTCATTGTTCTCCTTCCTGCCCTAACATAGTCTCTCCTTCTGTGTTTAATGTCACATGTATTCCATTACCCCTGCTTATTCTCCTCCTTTCAGACTTTCCCCTTCATAGCCTCCTTCGTATTTTCAAATCATATGCATACAATTAAATTTAGGTTCACCGTGAGAGTATGTAATGTCTGGGTCTGGCTTATTTATTCTTAACATAATAATTTTCAGTTCGATCCATTGTTCTTCAAATGCCTGAGCTTCATTCTTCTTTACACCTTAGAAAAAAATTTGTGTGTGTGTGTGTGTGTACATGTTTCTGTGTGACATTTTCTTTATCCATTCATCTGTTTACCGGCATCTTGGCTGGTCCCAACTCCTGACTACTGTAGATAGTAGACCCATAAACCATCTGATGAATGACTTTGAATGTAGGTGGTATTCACTGTTGAGAGATATTTCCTGAGAATGAGACTCTAATTTTTTCCTTCTAAATATTCATTAAGTAGTTTCTTGGAGTATGTATTCAAGGTGCAGCAAACATGAGGCAATGGAGTGGGGACAGCACAGATCAGGCACAAAGATGATTCAGTTGGTCCCTACCCCCAAAGAAGCAGACTAATTAGGAAGAGAGGGTTATAAAGAGTAAGAGGAAGTGGATGAAGTGAAGAGGAAAGGGAAATGCTAAGAAGGGTTTTAAGGTGGAAGTGGCAACTGAGGGGACGGTTATTGCAAGAATAGCCTTGGGGACAGTGGGTTGGGCAGTTAAATAACTCTGGTCCCATCAGCTTGAGCATTTGTACTTGAGTTGTAGATTATGTTCATGTGTGCAAATGATGGCAGTCTCCAAAGCTAATTATTACCATCTGCTCAGGTGGTGAGAGAGGCACAAGGGGATTTGCTAGACAGACATGGTGTCACTGATTTACACGATGAGCAGAGAAGCACCGGAGCTTTCTGGACAGAGGTGGTCATTTACTGATATGTCTGGGAGAGGACCGAAGTCATATAGTGGCCAGTAGAGAGAGTTTACCTATGATTTTGTATTTTCCTGGACTCTTGCCCAGCTGCCACAGCCTGTGTTTTTTCTCATCCTGAAGAGGAGACTGTGGCTGTGGGTAACCACAGAAGGCTTGGCAGAAGTGACCTATAATAAGATGAAGAAGGACACTTTTCGTTTCTACTCTCTGGCTCTATGTGGCCAGCACATTGACGAAATGAGGAAGACAGCTAAAAGGAGTCAGCCCAGGCCTGGAAGGCAGGTGGGACTCTTTGGCCCTACATAGAGCAATTAAAAGTATTACTTGAGCCAACTTTGACCGACCCACTCCTGTAAAACCAATTCTGAATGAGAGAGAGAGAGAACTGACTCCTTCAAGTTGCCCTCTGACCTCTACACATAAACACACATACACACACAAACATATGCACACACACTAAATAGAAATGTTCTTTGAGGAAGATTTAAAAAAAAAAAAAAGATAAAAAAAAAATCACCAGTGTAGGATGAGGCTAACTAGTCAGAAAGCCCAATTGTTATGGAGAGTGATGACATTGGAGGAGAGGAGGAAGTGGGTAGAAAAAAAGAAAGAAGCAAAGAGGCCCATTATACATTGTAATTACAGCCATGGTGTGACTGTGCCTGTCCATCCATCATTTCTGAAGGACAGCCTGCTGAATGATCACCACATCAAGGCTCTTCAGGAACTAAATTCTGAGACTTGCATGTTAGCAGGACTAATGGGACAGAAGGGGAGCCCCACTGAGAAAAAGTTGAAGTGTGAAATGAGGACAGTATAGGTGCCAGCCACTCTTACAGGGGGCTCTAGAGTTTCAGTGAGACTTCAGAAATGTGCAGCTAAAGACAGGGGTGAGCTTGTATGGCCTCTTATCCACAATGCAGATGTGGGCTTTCTCTGAGGACATGCATAAGAGCAAGAGCATTCGAGAGAAGGACCCAGCAATTGGAGAATGAGTAACTCCACCCTCAAAATGACATCTACAAATATGGACTGCAGTCCTAAAAATTGCCCTTAAATTTGATTCTGCTGAAGTCATTTCCTGTCCCCAAGACACTGATTTCTCATTTTTAATGAGATAGTGTTCAAGGTCCCCTCTAAATTTTCAGGTCAATAATGTAAAATAATGGCAACAGATTATTCACTGGGAACAATAATTGTCTTACCATCATACTCTGTGTTCTTCTTTCACCACCAGACTCCAATGCAAATCTACCAGAAATCTTTTTATACCTCTCTCTCTATTCTATTCTTGCTTTTATCTGAGCAACATTTCAATATGTAGTGCAAGCTGACCCCTAAGTCACAATCCCCCTGACTCAGCCTCCTGAATTCTGGGATTATAGGTGGATGTCATCATGACCAGGTCTCATTTATTCACCATCTCATAATGTAATCATTTCTCCTGATGGAAAACATAGTACCAGTTGCTGTTGAAGAAAGACAAGTGGGCCTGTGAGCCAAGTATCATGTTCCCCAGAGATACGTAATGACGACCTTCAAAACAAATAAAATTGCTCCAAATCATGGGTGATGTGGTTAGGGAGAGTGGTGATGAAAATCTGGAAACAAATTATACAAAATTGAAAGTCATCAAAGGTATGTTTTAGGGGAAAAGTGGCTGAATGCTAAATTCCACAGACCATGAATGTTACAAGAAACAGCCATAACACAGAGCTGAGGACACCAGTAGCTATGGAGGCCCACCTAAAACTATTTTAAAGTTGTGTATCAAGCTAACCAATATTTACATAGAACGGTCACCTCATTTTATCTTCTTACCTTACAAATATACTTTTTCATAATACACAAAAGAAAACAAACGGGTTCCTCTTGCAATGTGTGATGGAAGCAGCCAAGGGTACAGTGGTTGTCTTGTGAGTGTTTGCTGAAGGGAAATGCAGGAGCCTAGATACAAGGCAGTGCGAACCAGACAGGAAGCTGTGGGGGGAAAACCCAGTAAGACCATTGGGTGGTAATTTTAACCAGGATGCTACAGGGTCAGCAGTTGGTCAGTAAGTGACAAGCAATATGTAAAGGAGAAAGGCAATCAGTTCAAGTGCAAGAAATAAATGCCTTGGAAATGTAAAGGAAACAAAAGAACTTCCAAAGATTTCTGAGAATTCCTTGAAAGCTGTGAATATTGATAGACTGTCTTCCTTCCAGGTCAAGGGAAAACCATTTAGCATTTTTCTAGCATGCGTCTATGTTCTTACTAAGAATAAAAAGTGATGAGACTATAGAAAAGTAGCTATTAATGACTGTGTACTCAAAAGCCGAACACTAACACATACAAAGTAAGGGAGAGGTGCCACAATTGCTTTTTTAGGGGAGTGGATGAGTACAAGGAAACAACCAGATTGGCCAGTCCCAATACTGATCAATATGAGATGTAGAAACAGATTCAAAGCACCACAGAAGTAAGAACTCAAAAAGGAATTCAAGAGTAGAACTAGGATTCCAACCATTGTCTTAGCCACAGCAAAAGGGCAACCTGGGTGTGCACAGCTATAAGCCTCTTTGTTCCAAGCTTTATATTCTTACATATACCGTTGTGTGGCCCCTTTGAACATTCTCTTGCTAAGAGATAAGTTCATGGTAAAAACAGGAATGATTCGTTCTTCTTTGCTGTTTCTTTTGGACGTTGTAAGTGGAAAGGATGATGGAAAACTCCTTCTCCGAGAAGATTTAGTGAAGACATGAAGCGGCTAGCTCAGCGATCCAGTCAAAGCAGGGGATGAGCGCGTCAGCTTTTTCTTCTATGCAGCCGTAGCTGCTAACATGTGTTTCAAGGCCTCTTCGTGGCATCTAAAGCCAGGGTCTGGCAGATGAGTGAGCTGGAGGGATGGCCTGCACAAAGAATGGCTTTGCTTTGTTCTCCTCCTATGCCTTCTATCCAGTTCACCAACCATAACGAGCTATGCAGATGCAGACCAGTGTGACTTTAAGTTGCTTGCTGTCCTGCTGGCACGTCATGTGGCTCTCCACTGAGGTGCTAGGAGGGGTTCTGAGAGCAAGCTGCTCATCCACTCCCTGTTCAAAAAGGGATGCCAGGCCATCAACACAGCCAAGGAGCCTGTATACGCTATGCATGCGCGTGAATTGGAAAACTTCTCTGTAACCACAGGCTGACCAACAGCACTTTAATTGCTTCCAAGCATACAAACATCCCAAAGCCACTTCTTTGATCTAAATTTGTTTCTTAAGTCTCACAAATTAAATGATGGGCCCCACTGCTTGTCAACAATGCCAGATACTATAGCAGTCGAATAATTACCTTGTCTGTTTTAAAGTTACACATTTTCCTGTAAACTGGTCACCATAGTTACCAATGACGACAATGATGGTAAGTGACAATATCAGCTTCAGAAACCCATAATTCAGTTGGTTGAGGTGATCACAGCTAAAAAGCCATCTGCCCAGAGGTACAGATGAAGAAAAGGTTGAAGGGTCTTTAATGACCATTATTTTCTGAGCTCCCTAAAGATCTTTGCTATCATCGCCATTCTGCAACTCAGAGAAAACTGAGAACAAGGAAGGTGAGAGAAATTGCTGAAGACACCACAGCTATAAAAGTCATTATCCAGGATTCAAACCCACCCCACCCCTGTCAGGCCTGCTCATCAACATGTTGTCCTGTTTCTCTCTTACTCCTTAGCCTTCTTGTAGACTGGAGCCATTTGGGAGATTGAAATTTGGGAGACCTTCCCACAGAGAAGTTTCTCCTGAGACTTTCCTTGAGGGGTGAGATTTTAGTTGACCGCCATCAGGTCTCCCAAGCAGAAGCTTCCAGCACCTGATTGGCCTGAGTCCATTGTTGGCACTGCACTTCCCTGCTGTGGAGACATGGACTGTCTCAGCTCATGGTTTACTAGCTACGTACTGGCCTAGATATGAATATTGGTAAAGTGTCTACTATATTGTTGGGACTGGCCAACACCTACTTTATTCAGAACAAAATGATAAATCTCACTGTCTGCAATCTTACGAAAAAGACTGGCACACCTATAGGCATGGGTGTGCAAATAAGCCTATAAATATCAAATTTTATAAGATTGGATGGTTTCTTTCATGAGGAGATTGAAGTTATACAGTACATTTATATATTATTTTTACCTTCTATAATTAAAGGCTTAATGTGCATGATGTATATGTAAAAATATGAATCTGGAGACATAGAAGAAAAATTAAAATGCAAAATTAAGGCACGTATGAAGAGTTTTTTGGAAGAGGATGAGGGGAATGGTTTTTAATAAGCCAGTCTGACTCCATGACAGGCTTTCAGAAGTGGCCTCAGACTGAACAGGCCTGAGTGTCTATTTCTCAGAAAACAAAACTATAGTCTGTGGAGATGAGATATAATAACTCCATAACCTCTTTGAAAATCAGAAACAATAGTTTAGTAACCAGCTTGAAAAGTCCCTAAGCACTTGACCAATCAAATTAAAGGTTATTTAGGAATGATTTGTTTAGCTAATTAAAATGTTATTGTTACCTGGGCACTTTTTGTTAGCACATCTGGTTAACTGAACATTCCATGAAATCTCCCAGGTGCAGAACCAATTGTAATTCCTTCCCCCCCCCGCCCCCCTCCGCTGTATCCCTGAGATCAGCACCAACCAATCAATGAAAGGATTACCTAATTGCAGTAGGTAAATCCCCTAACCTGGATACTCACTTCAGGGTTGCTGTTCTATGGAATGGTGGCCCCAGCATGCTGGCAATTTCTGCAGAATAAACGCTCCTGGCTTGTGCATATTACCTGAATCTGAGGTCTTCCTTCAACAATTCTGGACCTAACAAGGATACAGATAGAGGAAAGTCTGTCACCCATATGGACTTTTAAAGATTTCAGAACAGGCACTTGACAGAGTGAGTACAGGCAACCAATCATTTCAACCAAAAGCCAGACTCAATGCCTTCCATTTCCTCATTGTAATCCAAGAAGTCCATGGCTACACAGCTGTCCTACAAAGAGATGCAGATCAATGGTCTAATACTGTTTGCACAGAAAGTAAAAAATAAAATAGAAAATAGGGATGCTCCCCAGTGGTAGAGTACTTGCCTACCATGCTTGAGGCCTTCATTTCAAAACCTTGAACCATAATGAAAATAAATAATTAAATGAATAAAAATAAATAAACTAATTAATGAATTAATTAACCAGTTAAACTGACTATTAAGAAGAAAACAGTAGAAGAAAACAGGAAACAACCTAGAAACCTGCTACAGAGGGCCTCTGAAAGCCAGAAGAAGAAAACAGGAAACAAAGTAGGAACCTACCACAGAGGGCCTCTGAAAGGCTCTGCCCTGCAGACTATCAAAGCAGATGCTAAGCCTGATGGCCAACTGTCGGGCAGAGTGAATGGAATTTTATGTAAGAAGTGGGAAATAGTAAGAGCTGGAGAGGACAGGAACTCCACAAGGAGAGCAACAGAACAAGAAAATTTGAACACAGGGAACTTCCCAGAGACTCATACTCCAACCAAGGACTATTCATGGAGATAACCTAGAACCCCTGCACAGATGTAGCCCATGGCAGGTCAGTGTCCAAGTGGGTTACCTAGCAATGGGAAGAGGGACTGCCTCTGACATAATCTGATTGGCCTGCTCTTTGATCACATCCCCCTGAGGAGGGAGCAGCCCTACCAGGCCACAGAAGAGGACAATGCAGCCACTTTTGATGAGAACTGATAGACTAAGATCAGAAAGGAGAGGAGAACCTCCCCTATCAGTGGACTTGGGGAGGGGCATGCATGCAGAAACGGGAGGGAGAGTGGAATCAGGAGTGGAGGAGGGAGGGGCTTATGGGGGGATACAAAATGAATAAAGTGTAATTAATAAAAAATTTTTAAAAAGTTAAAAAAAAGAAGAAAACAGTAATTAGAAAACAGGAGCACTGGGAAGAAAAATTTTAAAATAGAGACAATAAATAAGTCTAAACCTAATTACTTGAAAACATTAATAAAACTCAAAAAATACTACACAGACAATCAGAAAAAAATTAAAAAGAAGGTATTGTTTACCAATAAAGATAATTAAGGAGGAAGCATCAGGATAGGTGTTACAGATATTTAAAGCACAAGGGAACGCTGTGAAAAGCATTTTATTAATTCATTAAACAATCTGGATGAATCAGACAAATTCTCGTAAGAAAAAAAAACATCAAAGTTAATGCAGAAAGGAAAACATGAAAACAATGCTTAATCCATTAAAGAAATTGAATTTTAATTTAAAAAATTCCCAAAGAAAGTTCCAGCCTCAAATTCCTTTATTGCTAAAGCAACAACAAGCACAGATAAAATAATGACAAGTTACAAATATTACAAATAAACTATGAACGATTCTTATCATATGGACACTTAAGGGATAAATAAGAATCTTTATACATAATTTTATGGAACTATGATTCACAAATAAACTGTAAAAATAATTGTAAAGCAAAAGTTACAAAACATACCTTGTGAGGAAATTTTAAAACCTGAATAGTTGTATATTTTTTATAAATTGAATATGTAACATGAAATCTTTGGGAAAAAATAAAGTGTTGGCTAAGATGATGAATCTATTAGAACATGTTTAGAATATGCAACACCAACCTCACATACTCTCATAAAGCAGACAATGAATTATTCCTTTCTGAGTTATTCTTATAAGAACAAAATTACACTGAAACCACGACTTGCAAAACAGATTTCATAGTTGTGGTACCAACTGATAACCTTAAAAACTGAATGAAATTTTTTAGAAATGCATTTTCAAATCAAAGAGGAATATAGAAAAGAAATCATATTTTGTGACCAAGTAGGATTTATTCCCGGAATACAAATCAAGTTAAGGACTGAGAGATAAATCAGTGTAATTCAGGGCACTGAAAGAACAGAGGTTAAAAAAAAATTATATAACTGGCTCATGTATGCGGGAAATACAGCTGATAAAATTTAATATTGATTTGTGGCATTAGAAAACAAGCACTGATAATTTAAAAGTGGAAGATATATGGTTCCATTTATAAAGTCTACGAACAGGTAAAAATTAACATATGCCTAGGAAATGCATAAAACGGCTCTCTGTGGTGAGAGCTGGGGCTGTGCCAGGAAGGAGTCTAGAAAGGGCATGAGGGAATGAGCACAAAGGTAGAGCTTTGGGTGGTAACTAGAGCACTGTCCCATTGTCAAAACTCACCTAGCCATCACTTAGAAGTTGGGAGTAGAACAGAAGCCACTGGGGCACGGGAAGGAGACTAGAGAGAGCACAGAAAATGGGAATAAAGTGCAGTTGGATGCAGGACATAGTTCTGGTGTTATAGAGCACAGTATGGCAGCTGTATTTTGAAATTCTGCATTTCCAAATAACTGGGGGACACTTTAAAGCTTTCCAGCACATAGAGACAGTTGAGGACTTAGAAATGCTAATTGCTCTGACTTGACCACTACGGATTGCACACTTGTGTTAAACTCCAAGAGCCAGCCCCTCCCCACTAAATACAAATACTATTCCAACCAGAAAATTAACACAACTTGTCAGAACGAACACTCAAGGCCTTGGCATATGTCATTAAGTAGTGTGTATGTACACAACCAACACACACACACAAACATACACTCATTGATCACCTGAAAAATAATCATTAATTATTATTATACATACATACATACATACATACATACATACATACATACATACACATATATGTATGTATATGGAAGTAAGGAGAAGGGAGGAAGTGGGAGGTGGGGTGGCTATGAACCAATAGGGATAAGGAAGGCACCTGTATGGCCAGGGAAGAAACACTCATGAGAAGGGTTGGCCATTGCCGGAGAGGCAAAGCTCTAGTATAACTAAACAGTTTCAGCATTTAAAAAGATGCATACACTATAATAAATTAATATAATTATATGCAGTGCATTTACTATTGTTTTAACCTAATATTAAACTGTTGAAATTTAGGAAGATGAAAGTGGCAGCAGCATAATTTTTGGCCCCTCTCAGCTTCCTACATTGAACAGAGTTAGTGTAACGGATGGCAAAACTACATAAGCAACACTTACACTACAACTAACTGAAAATGGAAGCAGATGGGTCCAGTCACCAACAGCCTTAAGATCCAGCCACACCAGGGTAATAGAAAGCAAAAGGCAAATGGATTTCTGGCTTACCAGGGAGTTCTTGGTCTAGGTTGTTGCAAAAGTGTTTCCCTTGTGGTGATTCATTAAGTTATACACTTTTAATTTTTTTTCTCTGCTCTATTTTATCATAAAATGTATGTGTATATAAAGATATGCATGCCTGTGTGAAATTATCATCTATCATCTATGTACCTGTCTTTCTGCTTAAAATTACATATGTTCAATGAGTCATGTGGAAGATTGGGAAAAAGGATAGAAGGACCCAGATGGGCCGGAGCTCCTCAAGAAGACTAATAGAACCAACTAGTCAGGGCCTAGAGGGGCTTTCGGGCACCAAAGCATCAACTAAGAACCGTGCGTGGACTGGACATAGGCCCCCTACACAGATGTAGCCTAAGGGCAGCGCTGCCTTCAAGCGAGTCCCCTTGTAAGAGGAGTAAGAGCTGTCTCTGACATGGGCCGTGTTGCCTGCTTTTTGATCACTTTCCCCGGAAGGGCTACCTCGCCAGGCCACAGGGAAGGAAGATACACTCAGTCCTGATGCAACTTGATGTGCTAGGGTGAGTTGGTTTGAGGATCGGGGGAACTCCCCTTTTCTGAGGAGTAGAAGAGGGGACAGAGTGGGAAGAGGGAGGGTGGGACCAGGAGGAGAAAAGGGAGTCGGGATATAAAATGAATAAGTAAACAAATTAATTAATTAATCAATAGGTTTTTTAAAAGATATGTTCAAGGAAAAGAGGCTTCATATTGGGAACAGTTCTATGAAGCATCAAGATTAATTTTTATACATTGAGGTTAAATGATAGAGCCCCACATCTGTCAGCACCAATAAAATGAAAAGTGAAATGAAGACTGCTAGAAGCTGAGGCCGGGACCTTGGATATTAATCTGTGAGCAATGTCAGCCATCCTTGCTTCCGATTCTCCACCCGCACATGTATTCCACTGGGGCCTGGCTCTCCCTTTGTCCCAGGCAATTAGCACAGTTTACACTTGAGTGATCATTGTTTTGACCCGCCCTAAGTCTCGGCATCCGGACTCCATCACCCACCATCTGTCCACGTGCCAGGAGGACTTCTCAGCATCTCCAGCAAGCACCGGAAGTGGGGCTTGGCCACAGGCCTAACCTGTGACAGGTGGCCAACGGACAGTCTTCTGTCATTTATGGTCTCAAGGACCACAGTGGATCAAACAGCTTTTGCCATGAAAGAAGAACAGACAAATCAGGAGAAAGGGGGAGAAGATGAGAGAGACATGAGGATAAAGAAAAGGCTGCTAAGTGGGAAAATGGGAATGGGCCATTAAAAAATAAAGCAGAGAATGGGAAGGAGAAGGGAGTAAGGTGGGGATGTGGGGTGGGGGTTCCCTGTAACCCACTATAGTTAAGGAAGGTGACCGCATGGCCAGGGAAGAAACACCCCTGAGAAGAGCTGGTCACTGCTGGAGAAGCTAAACTCTCTTAAAACTAAATAGTTTCAGCATTAAATAAGATACACACGATCTTTAAGGAAGCTTATTCCTCATCCTTATCTAAATATTTATTTGTGGGAAAGGGTTTCCATAGTAACTCGGAAACAACAGAAATTCTCACCAAATCCATAAAAGACCAAAGCAGCCTCACACTATCACGTTGAGATTCCAGGGAGCCAGTGGTCACACTGGGACAATGGTGACATCAGCAAACAAGAAGGCAGCCTCAAACTTGGGTCTTGCTTCTCTCTGAGTACAGGCTAGATACCAGGAAGCTAGTTGGGAATGAGTATCGGGCTATTGCCCAGTTCTAGGAGAAGAAGCATGGCATGAACTGTTCCAAGAGGTACGCACTGTCTTTCCTACAATGCTTGTCTTGGCTAGGGTCTTAACTTTTCAGAATCTTCTAAGAATGACCAATGGCTATATGAAACCTGTGTCTCAACTGATCTTTCGTAAAAAGACATTGGTAATCAGAAATAAACTTGGAAAACAAAATTTTGTTATTCATAGTGAATAGTTTATTTTGGATTAAAAAAAAAGGAGAGGACCCACTGTGGCATTTAAAATGCAGTCCCATTTTACTGTTCACTCTTGATGAATAGAAAATACCAAATGACTGTGGAGAAACTAGATCAGTCAGTGAAGTAGTTGCCATGTAGACACAAGGAGCTGAGGCCAGACCAGTCTTCAGAACCTATGTGTGTGTAGGGGGGAAGGCAGACTTGGTATGCAGTTACAATCAAAGTACTGGGAAGGCGGGGACAGACAGAAATAGCTGGATCTATGGGGCTTGATGGTTAGGCAGTCTACTTCAGTGGATCATTTCCAGCCCTGTGAGAGACCCTGCCTCAAAAACCAAGGTGGATGGAATCCTCAGGAATAACGCCTGAGGCTGACCTCTATGTACACATTCATATACATACATACACACAGAGAGAGGGAGAGAGAAAGAGAGAAGAAATTACAGAATGGGTTAGAGGTGTGGATAAGCCAATTATACAGCACTAATTTCTTCTTTTACATTGAGGTTTCAATTGAGGCTTACCATGGGAAATGTATTCTATTTGCAGATACATCTTTTAAAGAAGTTGACTAACATATTTGATCCATGAAAGCAGGGAAGTCTATCTATGTTTCACACTGCTAAATGTATATCCAGTACCTCACAAGCTCTCAATACCTACATAATAAAAAATAACCAATAAATTCTGTCTCTTATATGTCATTATATCACTGGTATTTGGAATCTTACTCTGGAAAAATATCTGAAAATAGAACTTGTCTATTTTCCCTTGGGTAGCTTTGCCTCAGTTTCACTGTTCCCATGAATTCTGTCATATATGTCTGCCCCCTTCCATTTCATATGGAAACTTGTGTTAGTCATGGCTTATGCATGAATCTCCACACATGATGGCCAACAGGATGGGACTGAGAAGAACAGAAACACACATTGTAGGAAGTTCTTCTTTGTTGTCTCAAAGTTAGAAAATGGGAACCAGCTAACAATTTTAGGGGAACCTATTCTAAATTAATCATGCCCCCCAAATCAAACATGTGCTAACTGTTCTAGTTTTATTTCTGTTGCTGTCATAAAACATCCTGACTTAAAGCAACAGGGAGGAAAGAGTTTACAATCCTGGGCTTCAATCTATAACTGTAGAGAAGTCAAGGCAGGAACTCAAGCAGTTGGTCGTTGTGTTCACAGTCTGGAGTAGAAAAAAAAAAAACAAAAAACAAAAAACAAATGTACCCGTGCTGCACACTTGCTGCTTGCATGGCTAGCTTGCTTTATTATTCTATATTTTAGAGACTGGTCCATAAAATGGCAACCCCAAACATTCAGAGTGGTTTTTCTCATTTGATCAACAGTCAAGACAGTAGCCTACAGATGTTTCCACTGGCATCCTACTTTAGAGAATTCCTCACTAAGGCTCTCTTCCCAGGTGATGTTGTGTTGTGTCAAGTTATCAGTCCAAACTCACCAGCATGCTCGCTAAACTGATCTTTCTGTAGCGGAAGAAAGTAGGTTTTAGCAACATTTCCATTTTCAGACACAGAAACTGATGTCCAAGAGAAGTTACACCAATTGTCTGGTCTCATAGTTCATGAGTGGCAGGGCCAAGAGTTAAATTCTGTTGGTTTTGCTGTAGATCTGAGACCTCCTAATATTGTACCAAAGTAGTGCCAAATGTAAGATTATTTTTGTCTGGTATGATAAGCAAATAAACAAGAACACAATGGAACAGGGTATGTAAAGTACTAAGAAAGCATTCAGTTGATATCTCTGCTGCCATTATAAACAATGCCACCACAACAACCATGGATTTGTCATCTGCTACGATTGTATTTTCAGAAACAAAACAACCTAAGATGTGAAGCTGAACTTCCATATTGTTCAGGAGTTTTCCAAGCTCACAGGTCTAAAGCTGGTAACAAGTGACACTTGTCTCTGATCCCGACCCAGGCTAATGCTCATCATCGCTGTGGTCTCCTATGCTTCACAGCCACAAAGCCACCATTCCTTGTTGAGGGCACTGTCGTGCCTTCAGCCCTCCCTGAAATTCCTTGTGGCTGAGTGCCCTGTTGGAAACAAGGCACTGTCTCAGCATTTGTATAACGGTGGGTAACGGCCAGGATGACTTCACGCTGCTGCAAAAACAGTCAATCTTGAGTTGAGTTTGTTTTCCTCTCTTAAATTGGCCCCAAACGCAGTAAAATTGGGGATGAGCTCAAAACTAACCACACGTGAAATGACTGAACGTGGAAATACCATGCCACAGTACAAACTCTGAGCAGTTAATCGTGTTACAGCTGCCAGCATGTTGCTTCTTCGACACGTCTCTCGAGATTCAGCAGTTTAACCAGATTTTCCATCGAAGGCAAATCTTCCAAATTGTGCGTGTTTCCCACAGCTCTGGTTTTCTGATTTCTTTCCACATATCATGACCAACGGTATCCAAGTACATAAGATTACATTAACTGCTTACTGGGTAAGGCGATACGGCCTAGCAGCCAAATAAAGGCAAGCGGACATTTGACAACTTACCTACAGGTTGGAAGTATGAAAGAAGCATTGTGGGTTAGGCCTGGAGGAACACACAAGATGGTGTTGATTCTTTCTTTGTAGAACGAGAGGGGAGATGACTCAGCTGGAGAAAAATGTAGCTTATGGCAATATAGAAGGGCCCAATAAGAGGAACAAACTGGGATAATGGGGAGCCCCCACCCCAAGTCATAATAGAGCCTTGTCTCAGGCACCAAGTAACATGAAATTCTGGTTAAACAGTTTCTCTCGATAAAACGAAGCAGTTGCACAGAGTGGCCTTCCAGAGGCCCATGGAATCCATGGTTCTCTGACTGTGATCTTTGTAAATCAAGCATGGACGTCTGCTCTGCCATCTCCCTGCTCAAGTCTGGCCACTGACCAGCAATTAGCAGGCAGCTTAGGTCAGCATTTGCTGAAGTTCCTGGATCCTGAGTGGCTTCTTTGGCCCTGGTGCTTCCCTCTAGGAGTTGTCTCCGAACAGTGAGAAAAATTTCAAATACTTATTTTTATTCATTCGAATCAGTGTACGCGAGAGTCGGGGTATGTGGAGGCCAGAGGTGTTAGATTCCCTAGAGATGGAGCTGCAGGCGGTGATGATCTGCCTGCTACGGATGCTCAGAGCTGAACTTGGGTGTCCTGTAAGAGCAGTACGTGCTGTAAACCAATGAGCCCTCTCCCCGGACCCACACAGACTGTTTCAAATCCTGGCCTAAGAGCTTATAGCAAGAGTAGAGACAATTGGGTAGGTAAGGATATGGTGGCAACAAGGTCATGATGATTCCCTGGGACTTCCTAGTCTACACTGTAAAATTCCAGGTTTGTGGGGTTTTTCTTTTCTTTCATTATTTTGGTGGCTTGGGGAGCATGCATATATGTAGAAATAAGAGGGCATCTTGCAAGAGTCAGTTCTCTCCTACTCGGGGTCCAGTATTTAGAACTCAGGGCTGGAAGCTTGGTCAAAAGCATCTGTACCCCCTAAGCCTTCTCACTAGCCTACAACCTGTGGTTTCTTAGAGAAAAGTTCTGACCATCATTTCGTTCGGTGTGAAATATTGTGAGTGAACGACATGCAGAGCCCACCCGGTGCCACAAAGAGCTCAGATTCTCCAAAACGAGTCCTCCATAAACCACAGTAGATGAATTAAAAAAAAAATGCGTTCACCTTAGCTGTCAGCCCTCTGGCCTTCTGCCTCTTCCTTCTGCTCCATCTATGGATACTCCTAATGGAGGTCCTCAACATGGAAGGTGCCAAGCAGGCACCTTGGGTCTCAAAACCATGGGTCCACTTCTGTTAACAGTGCCTCACCTTCCACTCTCAGCACTCCTGGGCTTTTCTCATGCACTCATCTCTACACTACAAACAAATAACAGGCGACGGGGCAAAACAGAGCAGCATGGAGGCTGCCAACACCCACGGCAGCCCATCCTTGGCCCGGTGTCTGCGAGAGCATAAAGGATGAATTATTAATTATGTTTTATCACCAGGATGAGGGACGTGTGTGGGCAATTCTCTCCAAAGACAAGAATACAAAAGACTGCGCCTGAGGCTCAGGCTTCTATTAGTGGCAGATGAGCCCTGGAACAAAGTAACAGAGAAGCTGTCTGACATTTTACACATCCCTTTCCAACCATGCACTTAATAAATATTAATTCATTAGTTTTCAAATCAGCTGCAGGGGAGAAAATATTAACTTATTTTCTCTCTGCTCATTTAAAGGTTAAGAAATTTTGGTCGTAAAGATGTGGTTTTAGAAAGAACTTCTAAAGAATTTCTCATTCTTTCGGGCACCATCAATTTCAACACAACTTTACCACTCAAACCAGTTCTTCTCCTGAGCAAAAGGAAAGGTTCTGCATACAAGGATCTGTTTAAGACGTGGAAACATTTGTTTTGATTGAGATTACCAGAGCCAGTGTGTTTGGGGTCTCTTAGGGACTCAAGTAAATACTCCATCGGTGTTCCATTTATTATTTCCTAAAAATCCCGTTTGTTAGGAGTGCTTATACCATCTTCACAGCCCCAAATGTCATTTGTATATGCTCTGCAAATGTCTTCTCGGGAAATACATTCCACATTTCCTAGAACTGAAAACAGAAGACTGTTTGAGCCCCACAGAGATAACTAGCTTTTAAACAGTTCATGTGAAGGGCATCAAGCCCATCACTGACTCATTGGCTGATGCAGAGTTGTCGAGAACACCAAGAAGCCATAAGGATCAGAGCAGGGACTGTGATCACATGTTTTATTCATTGGTTTCATCATGGTCATCCCCATTTATCACTCTTCACTGTTTTTATGTTGGTATCTTATTAAGAATTGCCATCAAAGGCATTGATTGAATTCCATTAGATCCCTACAGGGTAGGCTCACTTGGTCCTACCAAATGTGCTACCCTATCTTATAAGATGCAAAGTAGGTAACAATGGATACTGGTTTGCAATACTCCTGTTTTCCTCTGGTGAGATGGAAATATAGATACATATGTATATACAGAAGCAGATGTCTTCATTATACTCTAACTCTTAGGGAAAAGAGCTTAGAACTGTGTCAATAATAGACTTCCTAACACCAAACTCCCAGTTCAGTCACTAGAAGAGATTGACTGGGGGTGGATCCTCTCCCCAGGAGCAAAGAGCTCTGAACAGTCACCATCCACCCCAGAAATGTAGGGGCTTTACTGGGTGTTTGGTGACAGTTTGTGTCCCAAAAGAAGGGAAGAGACAAGTCACACAATTTGATTTTTTTTTTATGCTAAGCTCTCAATCTGTATCTAGGCCATGTGCATTTCACTAATGGACATCTCTCCATATAAAGAAGTACATTTCAAGATGAGAAGGTACTCTTTCAAATATACCTCCTTTGTTCAAATCTTCCCCTTTTCTGAATGAAGCTTGGGATCATCTTTTTATTTATTATCTGTCCTATATCAGAGCAGCTCTCCATTCATTAGTATTTGTGGTATAAGAGATAAGAGATAAGCACCAGCACTGTTTGTTTCACCTGTTTCTCTCCAACTTATTTTCCCCTAGTACCTGGAGTGGTCCCACCTGATAATAACTTCGTTCTGACAAGAGTTTCTTTGTCTGTCTCAGCCTTGGCATTTGAACGTCTTAGCTCCATCTCCTCCCATCTCAGCCTACATGGTCTACTTTTTTAAGTAAATGAAGCTGGCCTTTTCATATTCCAAAGAAGTAGAAAGGATTGGGAATTCTAATACTATCTTCCAAGTCCAGAAGGCCACCACAGTTAAGAGTGGGGCCCTGGGAGGTCAGGGAAACTGAACTCATCCATAGGACTTTCAGGATGGACTCTGATCCTAGGCCAGAGCTGTCTATCCTGTCTCTTCTTTTAGGATAACCCCCTCCCCAATCTCAGTGATGGAAATAGTTAAAGGCTATAAGGAGGCAGTGCAGCCTAGCTTCCAAGCAGAAAGAATTCTATTATATTAAGAGAAATATATTCCAAATGCTAATTTTGAGTTTCTCTGGTTTGCCTCCAGCCTGGTGTTATAAGGTCATATTTTGATATTGCACCAGATTATTAGACTTTAGAAACCACAAATACACATTTCAGAGAATGAGCACACCTGCCTTAGGAAAGGCACAAGAAAGCAGGGGACGAGATGTGGCAGTTATGTGAACACAGATCACCATCTGTCTGTTACCTGTCCACAGTGGAATTACCACAAGACCTTTTGTAGGGAACAGTTGTTAACTTTCTTAAAGTGAATGGTGAGAGGGCTTCTTAGCATTTTGAAAGACTTGTTTTAGTGTGTGTGTGTGTGTGTGTGTGTGTGTGTGTGTGTGTCCATGTCCTGGTTATTTAATCATCTATTTATTTATTTATCTATCTATCTATTTATTTATTTATTTATTTGTTTATTTAATTATTTAATTATTTATTTATTTTTGTCAGCTTCACTCAAGCCAGAGGTATTTAGGAAGAGGAAAATCAATTGAGAAAATGGCTCCATCAGATTGCTTGTAGGAAGTCCACAAGGTGCTCTCTTGATTAACTTAACGATTGATCTGGGAGGTCCCATCCCACTGCAGGAGGTTTCACCCCTGGGCAGGTGATTCTAGTTGATACCAGAGAACAGACTGAGTAAGCCAAAAGGAACAAGCCTGTCAGCAACATTCCTCCATGGCTTCTGCTTTGGTTCCTTCCTTGAGTTTCTAACCTTGGAATCATCAATATGGACCGTGATGGGGACGTGTAATCCAATAAACCTCTTCTTCCCCAAGTTGCCTTTGGCCATGGTGCTGTACCACAGCACCTAGAAAGCAAACTAGAACCCTGTGTATGGGTATGCCCATGAGTTACTGCAGGTGCCACTACAGACCAGAAGAGGCTACCAACTCCTCTGGAGTTACAAGAGGTTGTTATCTATCCCATGTGGATGCAGAGACACATGGAACTTGTGTTCTTTGTGAGGGCACTATATGTTCTTAACCACCGAGCCATCTCCTCTCCTTTACTAGCATGTTGGCAGGATAACTATAAGATGATTAACTAAAGGCATCCTTTCCCAAATTGCACCTTGAATAACAGCAGTACTTCATTTCTTAAAGAGTCTGCTCTCCCAACTTAAGCACTAATCTCCTTGCAAGTTTGATGTGAGCCTTTGTGAGCTTCCATCATGTTACAGGCATTATTAGTCTCCAAGAACAGACTATGCTGATGTTTTAACCTTGATTGGACTTTAGGCTGTTTTCCCTAATGCTGCGTAGAGTTCAGTGAAGTACAGAGAAATGTCTCTTTAAGGGAGAGTCTTACTTTCTTGGAGGTAAATATAATATCCCCCCCCCCATACTCAGCTGCATCTGTTGCTCACAGGAAGCTTTTGATAGGAAGTTCTTTTCTTTTTTTTTTAATCATTCTACAGCCTGATCCCAGCCCCTTCCCCCTCTCTCCTCCCAGTCCTACCCTTTTGCCCCACTTCTTCCATTACCTCTTCTTCCTTCTCCTTCTCCTTCTCCTTCTCCTCCTCCTCCTCCTCCTCCTCAGAGAAGGGGAGGCCTGTAAGGGGTACCAACCCACCATGGCACCTCAAGTCACAGTAGGACTAAGTGCATCCTCTCCCACTGAGGCCAGAGAAGGCAGTCCAACTAGGGGAAAGGGATCGAAAGGTAGGCAACAGAGTTAGAGATAGCCCATACTTCCATTGTTAAGGGACTGGCATGACCATATTGCACATCTGTTACACACACACACACACACACACGCACACGAATGCACGCCCAGGAGTGAAACCTCCTGCAGTGGGATGGGACCTCCCATATCAATCATTAATCAAGAGATCACCTTCTAGACTTCCCACAAGCAATCTGATGGAGCCATTTTCTCAATTGATCTTCTTCTTCCTAGATAACTCTGGCTTGAGTGAAGCTGACAAGAAACTAACCAGGACATGGACACACACACACTTAAAAATAAAACAAATCTTTCAAAATGCTAAGAAGCCCTCTCACCTTTCACTTTAAGAAAGTTAACAACTGTTCCCTACATAAAGTTTAGATGAAATTTCACTGTGGACAGGTAACAGACAGATGGTGATCTGTGTTCACACAACTGCCACATACTGTTCCCTGCTTTCTCATGCCTTTCCTAAGGTAGGCATATATATATTTGTAGGGGATCTAGGTAGGGCCCATGCAAGCTTTTTGGTGGGAAGCATCTCTGGGACAGAAAAGGCCACCAGGAGACTATGGGGTGACCCTAGCTGAGATTCCTAACATCCTGAAGTTGCCACCTCCTCTAGCCAGGTAGAACTTCCAGTGAAGGGAGGGGGACACCAACACACCCATAATACCTTTGGCCCCAAATTGGTCCTACCTACAAGAAATATAGGGATAAAGATGGAGCAAAGATTGAGGGAATGACCAACCAATGACTGGCCCACCTTGAGACCCACCCCATGGAAGGAAACCAACCCCTGACACTATTAATGAGATTCTGCTATGCTTGCAGACAGGATCCTAGCACAACTGTCTTCTGGGAGACTTCATCCAGCAGTTGATGGCAACAGATGCAGAAACCCACAGCCAAACAATATAGCCCAAGCTTGGGAAGTTTTGTGAAAGAGTGAAAGGAAGGATATAGAGAACAGGAGAGGTCAAGAATATCACAAGAAGACCTACAGAGTAAATTAACCTGGGCCCATGGGGATCATAAAGACTGATAGAAGGTTCTGTAGGCACAGAGATTGTCATGTTGAAATGTCATGCTGCACTGTGACAAGCTGTTCTTCTCAAAGGCAATTTTTCCATCAAAATCTTTCATTAATTCATGAAAATGAGATACTATGTCACTGGGCTCAAATGGCTATTTCTAGAGCAATGGGGGAAACTGTGATTATGGGCTTGGTAGTTTGGGGGATCTGGGAGGCCCGGAAAGATCAGTGATAGTACACAACAGCTCATTGCAGAATTTCTAAGTTCTATAACTCCATAGTCAGTGATCATACAGTACAAAAGGTTGCCTTTGACCTGCTCTTGAAATAAAAGCTTCCTATGGAATAGGAGTGTAGGAGTCCTTCCACTATGGATTTAGAAACACAAGTGACACTAGACCCAGTCTGATGGCCATCTTGATATGATATCTCCATCTTTGTCCTATGCCAGATTTCATAGAGAGCTTAGGATACTTCACTCTCCATCTTAGATAACCAGTCACACAATGACAAAAGTTGCCAGATATCTACCCAAATGCCCATCCTTCCTTTCCTCCTACTCATCTCATTATTAAGTTGAGCATCATGAAACACACATTTCTCTGCCTCTCTTGCAGCCAGATGTTATGTGAACTAGCTCTGCTTAGACTACGTTGTCTCTAAGAAGTACTTTAGAGTATGGAGCACTAGCTTGGAAAGGCTTTCTTAAGAGGTAGATGGTGTGTCCTGTTTGTTTGTTTGTTTGTTATTTCCTCTCAGTCCATCTGCCTTTGGAGTTATTGGGATAAGAACTTCAATCTAGCATCTTGAACTCAAAGGATGCAGCTACTCTGGATGTGTTACCTGAAAGTCTGGAGGGCCTTGGATTTGAAGTCCACAGCTATGGTCTCAAGCCCTGAAGTGTTTAGCTCTGGCTTTAATTATATAGAAGGTGAAATAAACTCCCATCATGGTTAAGTTGCTTTTGTTTTCTGTCATTTGTTTTATTTTATTTGGACTGCCTGTAATGTGAAGCAAACCCAGTTTCTACTGGATAAATCTACCAACGAATCTCTCAGTCTTTGCCAAGGACCTCTCTGTATGTGTGTCTTGGCACCATTTTCAACACTTTGCGCTCTGCTTTCCAGCTCACAGCTAAAATGGATCTGTCAAGTACAAATAGATGGTATCATTGCTTTGTTCCAATTGCTAAAACTGCAGCAACCTATAGCATCTAGGACTATAGACAACCTGACTTTTTTCTGCTCCTCTGACTTCCTTTTCTACCACTTCCAATCTGGGTCACTCACATTGACCAGCTCTTCTTGAATATAAGGACATCTTTCTTGTTTAAGACCTTGCGGCTGCTGAGTCCATAGGCTTAGAGCATCCTTTCTATATGTCCCTTCCCTTCATTTGTGCCTCTCTGTGGCCATTACCTTCTTATGGAGGGTGCTTTCAAACACTCTGTGTAAAGCAGTCAACTCCTACAGCGATCTCATTATGTACTAACCCCTTCCTCTGCTTTCCTTTCACACCACTTACCTGCTTCTGACATTTTGTTATTCAGTATTGTGCTCCACCATTTATATTTGTGCCATAGCAGGGACCTGGAATATCAGATTTGCAGCTTCTTCTAGTGGCAAGAGTGGTGTCTAGTACACAGTACATTTCCAACAAATAATACATTTTATTCGATAAACAAGTCAGTTAATTCATTAATTAGGAAAAAGATAGCAAAAAAATACCAAAGGTACTTCTAGAACCCAATAAACTAAGATGACTGGGTACAGTCTGCCCCTCCCCTGAGCTCTGTGGACAGTCTTGTTCTTGGATTCTTGGGGTTCCCATGAAGTCCTTCAAGGTCTTTTGTTGGGACATACCTTCCAGGTGGACCTCCACACCTGCTCATCTTTGCTATTCAAATCAGCTGATATCAGTCCACAAGAAAAACAAGGAACCGGGAAAGGACCAACCAACGAGGTGTGTTTTAATTAAACTGTCATGGCAGTCAGGGAAGGGCTGTTCTTGACCTTCAGCCCAGTCTTTGTAAACGAGGCTGTGAGCTCCCCAGCTGAGCCTTGTACAGTCTTTTGGAACCGAACCGCATTTGAATGAGCAGGTGAAACCAGCAAATGTGACGTTTTGTCTGTACTGGCTGTAGAATGTGAAATGAGTGTAGCCACCGTGGGCGTAGAGTGGAGGGGGTTGCTTTCCTGCTGTGACTGCTTCAGTGCGTTTAAGTATCAAAACCTGAATGAGAAGTGGAGGCCGGACATCCCTGAGCTGGCTACCCGTTCTTCTGATGTGGCAGCTTCCAGCTGGCTTCTCCACTCGCCTTTCTTTCTAACACTCTTCTTCTCTGTGGGCAACTGGTTTGTAGACAGGTTTTAGAAAAACAGTGTACCGGCCAGGCTTCTTTTGTTGGATTTTTCTAACGTCAACAAAATATTGTTGCATTTCCTTAGACAATGACCGCTCTGTGAAGTTGCAACATGAAGTCTGTGAGCATGAGGTTCACACTGATGAAAGAAAATACCATCTCTAAAAGTCGCATGAGACTCCTGTTTAGAAGACTGAAGCTTGTGTGTGAGTAGAAGTGGGGCTAAGCGAATCACCCATTGTGTGTATTCACCCAGTGAAGGCTCTAGAGAAATTGGACTCCAAATAAGTCCTGGGCTGTGGAGATGGCTCAGGCAATGAAGGGCTTGCCATGACAGCAAGGGGCCTTGAGTTTAGATCCCAGAATACTTGTTTAAAAGCCATGCGTGGTGATGTATATGTTTACAGTCCTCACATGTGAGAAGTAGAAGATGGGCAGATTTCTGGGGCTTAGTGACCAGCCAGCCAGCTACAGGCCAGAGAGAGACACTGTCTCAAAACCAAGGTGAAGAGCAATTGAGGAACAGCAATTAAAGAAGAGCCTCCACAACACACACACATCTGCACTTGAACACATGCAACATACATACATGCAAAAATTAAATTATATTTTGATTCATGAGATAGATCATAAACCTGCTGGTTCACAGAAACTATTTAAATTTTGCCCAGCAGACTGATGTCCGATTTTGACAATACTTGCAGCCTAGCTCTGTCTGACATCAATGGAACCATTTTGCAGTGTTTGAAGGATTTATTGGCATTTAGAACGTGGAGTCCAGAGAGACTAAGCATCAGTTAAAAGTAAGAGCAGTCCTCACATATTCAAAAGTCATTTCACCCAAAATGCTGCAGTATCCCTCTTAGGTACACACTTATTTTTATTTGAAGAATTATAATCTGGACCAGTTCCTGCATTGTTTAGATGGGGAAAACAGCTCAAACAGAGTAAATGTCCTGCACAAAGTCCAATAACTGTACATAGTCTGAGTCAGACTCAGCCCCAGAACTAGCTTATATATTTAACTGTGTGGACACATTTCTCAGTACCATAGTCTACCACATGGTCTCCATTCTGCTTACACTAACACCAAAGAAACAGCCTTTACATAGAAATACCAGCTGAGGAATGATGGGGGGGGAAGAAGGAAGGAGGAGAAGGAGGAGGAGGAGGAGGAGAAGAAACAGTTCTGAAGACTCTTCATCTGGCTGCTGCTATATACCAGATTATTGGAACTGCCTTGGTTCCTTCCTGCTCTTCATTACATGAATATCACTGACTCCATCTTAAAGATGAAGAAACTGAGGTTTGGAGGTCTTGGTAGGATTCTCAAGGTCACAGAGCTCATGGGAGATCACAGAGCTGAAATCCAACCTGGCTTTGTCTGGCTTCCAAGCCTGAAGCTTCTCTTTTCACTGCCTGGATGCTTGAGTTCAGAAACAAGACGGTTACTGCGGAGGAAGGAGAAGACATTTTGCCAGCAAAGCGCATTTTTGCATTGGTTATACTTTTATTCTTAATAGATTTTAGTTTACAAAAATTAAAACATGCTTTAACAAAAATAAGCCCATGGATTCCAAAGAGAATTTGAAAAATCCAGCTGTGTGAGGGCAGGAGGCAGCCACCTACTGTGAGTGGGCATGGCCTGCAGTTCTGTGTTGACTCATTTTCAGGCCCAGCCTCTGTATTCTTGGGTCTAACTTTCTAGTTTTGCCAATTAGACACTTGTATACAATGCACTGTGATCATACCCACGTCCCATTGCCTTCTCTTCTCCTCTTCACATTTCTTTGACCCTATTCTTTATCCCAACTAAATGCCCTTCCTACCTACTTTCCTGTTTTCATGTGCATGTGTGAATGCATGCTCACATACCTCTGAGTGTGTGTGTGTGTGTGTGTGTGTGTGTGTGTGTGTGTGTGTGTGATTGCAGTGGCTCTTACATCCTCTGGCTCTTACAGTCTTCCTGCCTCCTCTTCCGTGATGTTTCCTGAGCCTCAGAGGTGATGCAGATGTCCTGTTTTCAAGTCTGCTTTCTGTTGCTGTGATAAACACAATGACCAAAGCAATTAGGAAAAGGAAAGGATTTATTACATCTTACACTTCCATGTCATAGTCCATCATTGAAATAATTCAGGGTAGGAACTCAAGCAGGAAAGTGGAGGCAGAAAGCAAAGCAGAGACCATGAAGAAACGTTGCTTACTGGTTCACTTAGCATAGCTTGCTTAGCTTAGTTTCTTATATAATCCTAGACTCCTGGCCTGGGGGTGGCATTGCCAAGCCACATCCCAATCATTAGTCAAGCAAACGCTCCACTGACATACCCACAGGCAATTCCTCAACGGCCCTTCCTTCTTCCTGGATGACTTTGTGTCAAGTTGGCCAGTACATCTGCATAAAGCTAAGCTTAGCAGTCTCTCATCTTTAGGACTTTGAACATTTATGAAATTCTGTATTGTCACTCACTGTCCATAGAGGCTTCTCTGAGTGTTTAATGCTACACTTGCTTATCTATATAAACATAAATACGTAGAAGGCAGTTAAACTACATGTTCACTTAGCAAAATAGTAGCAATACATTCTCTTCTAGGGTCCATGACCTTTCTTTTCCTTTTCTTTCTTTCTTTCTTTCTTTCTTTCTTTCTTTCTTTCTTTCTTTCTTTCTTTATTTTACATCCTGAGCAGAGTCTCCTGTCCTCCCAGTCCCCATCCACTCACACACCCAACTCCTAACTCCCCTCTCCTTCTCCTCAGAGAAGGGGAGGTTCCCCATGGGTACCAACCTGCCCTTGCACATAAAACCGCTACAGTACTAGGCACATCCTCTCCCACTGAGGCCAGACAAGGCAGCACAGTTAGGAGAATGGGATCCAAAGGCAGGCGTCAGTGTCAGAGAGGGCTCCTGCTCCACTTGTTTGGGAACCCACATGAAAACCAAGCTGCACATCTGCTACATATGTACAGGGGACCTAGGACCAGTCCATGCATGTTCTTTGGTTGGTGGTTCAGTCTCTGTGAACCCACCCCATGGGCCCAGGTTAGTTGACTCTTTGGGTCTTCTTGTGAAATCCTTGACTGCACAGGCTTCCTCAATCATTCCTCCAGCTCCTCCATAAGACTCCCTAAGCTCTGTCTAATGCTTGGCTATGGGTCTCTCCATCCGTTTTCATCAGCTGCTGGGTGAAGCCTCTCAGAGGAGTTATGCTAGGCTCCTGCCTACAAGCATAGCAGAGTAACTTAACAGTGTCCAGGATTGGTTCTCTCCCATGGGGTAGGTCTCAAGTAGGGCCACCCTTTGGTTAACCATTCCCTCAATTTTTGCTCCATTTTTATCCCTATGTAGGCATGACAAATTTTAGCTTGAATTCTAGCCTACCAGAGGTAGGCTGGTATCTTTATCCCTCCATTGGAAGCCCTGCCTGGCTAAGAAGTGTCCACTTCAGGCTCCATTTCCCCACTGCTAGGAGTCTCAGCTAGGCTGATTGCCATTGACTTACGGTGGCCTCTCCTATTCCGGGTCTCTTGCACATCCCAGTGATAACCCCCACCTCTAATTCCCCTTCTCTTACTGGGCCCTCTCTCACTCTTCCTACCCTGAATCTCCACTCCTGCTCCCCTCCCTAGCCTCTCTTCTACCCAGTTCCCTCTCTCCACCCACCTCCAATGTTTATTTTATTTCCCCTTCTGGGTGAGATTTAAGCATCCTCTTTTGGGCCCTTGTTGTTACTTAGCTTCTTTGGGTCTGTGGATTATAGCATGGGTACCCTGTACTTTATGGCTACCATCCTCATATAAGTGAGTATATAGCATGCGTGTCTTTTTGGCTTTGGGTTACCTCACTTATAGGCATTTTGTTCTTTTTGCTGGTGGTGGTGGTTTAATTTTTTTTATTAGTTCTTTGAGAATTTTGTACAGTGTACTTTGATCATTTAAACTCTCTCCCCAGACTCTTCACTCAACCATCTTCAGAGAAGCTTCTTTTCCAGAAGATAGTCCTTAACTCAGAGACTCACAAGAGGTCAAAAATCAGAGACTGCAGAATGCTCAGCATTAAATGGGAAATCTATAGTCATGAACTTTTGACCAATTTTATAGTACCAGGCATACATTATTTCTTGTGGAGTAGGCCTCAGATTCAATCAGGAAGCAGTTGGATATCATCATGACATTCATGCCGCTATTACATCAGGGGGCACATTTTGCCTTTAAATTTAATATTGTAGCATTCTTAGTCCACAGATAAATGAGTTCCCATTTGATTCCTCTGCATTTTGTATTGAAAGTATATAGTATCTTTGGTAATAAGATCTTTCCTTCTAGTTCTGGTAGGCAGTCAAGTACAGAGGCAATAGCTTGTATTACTTTAGAAGCTTCTAGCACTCCTTAGCCAACAACTCATTGCCAGGTATCCTGCACCTGGCACTGACATTTTGTTTAAAGGCTTCTGGGAGCAGCATTATCCAAGCATATGGAATTCCTAGGTTTTGATTCAGTTTTAATCAACTATTTACCTTTGCTCTGGGTTGTGTCTGTTCAGTTATGTCACACAGTAGAAACAGGATGACTAGGTCACTTCTGTTGACCGAGCATCACATCCTCAGGCATTAGCCATGGTCTATCCTTGGCCACATACTTGGTGAGGTGTTGAAAGTTTCTTTTGTCTCCTTCCCACTGTATAAGAGTATGGCTACTTCAAAACATCATCCACCCTCACTGGGAAAGAATTTCCCATACTTACAACACATCTATTGGGCTGGTAAGATTTAATGTGGCACTTTGTCTTTGATACAGCACAGGGCAATGTGACCACCAGGTATAAATAGAGCCCACATGCACGTGAGAAGCTCTCAATGGAGAATTGTCCTTTTTCTTTAAAAAAAAAAGGGGGGGTCAGTGACAGATGTCACTTAATTCTTACCTTGAGTAACCCTGTAACTGACTTGTTTGGTCTCAGCCAAACAAGACTGTTGCTCTAAGAAGGGGCAAGTGGCCTTGATGGTAGGGCTTCTTGAATGGCCTTACTTCCCAGGTTAGCAGGAACATAAATCAAAATGCTTACACTGCCACCAAAAAAAAAAAAAGTCAAGGACAAAGTCATGGGTCGAATGGGGGTAAGTACAGGAGTGGAAAACAAGCATCTTGTCAGATGCAGGAGAGCACAGTAATGTCACCTCACAAAAGAGATTCTCTGCTCTGTACCCTTTGGGAAAATAGTTCCTCTGCAGCCACGTCATGGAACATTCCATGGTAAAGGCTGCTTGCCAGGATCTGTCTCCATCACTCATAGCTCCCCAGGAGGTGTAGAAGAGTTCAGAAGTGATTCCTCACACTGATCATCTCTCAATGACATCTTCAGTGAAGGCTGGAGCCAATGTTCTGGCACTAGTGCTCTTGTTTTGCATCACCTGATGATTCTGGGAAAGTCCCGAAGTTTCTCCCTGTACTGCCGTCTTCAGTGCTCTCCTCTTTCCCTTTCTTCTGGTGATGGTGAGCTTCTTCCCATCATGGTCTGAGCAGTAATTTTTTTTTTCTCCGTGATTTTCATTTGTAAAAATACACTGCGACGTGGAAGCCACCTTTCCTGAATAAGTGTTGTTGTTAACCCTCATTGAAGAAGCCTCTTTTGCAGGAAGTAGAGACCTTCATGGAAAATCACAACTGGAAAGAATGAAGAAATCAACAGATCAAGGAGAGCCCAGCCCAGTAGAAAGATTTAAACTACAGACCCTGTATCTACAGCCTGTGGTAGAAAGATTGTAAGAGCCATAAGACCAGGAGGTCTGCTGTGAAACAGTCTCTCCTAGAAATGGCTACAAAAACAAGACTGGAACAAAATTAATGGACATGTTAACTAAGATGAAAGGGGAAACTTTTCTCAGTGTCCCACCATTAGACAAAGAACTACAGAAAACTAATGGCTGCTGGGAGAAGGAGACTTAGCCTCTCCTTCTTGGTTATTGGTTGTCCAGTGTAGAGTGGTCTGCTCCAAAACCATATACATTCACACAACAAACACAGATCCTGCAGGTTGTATTCATATAGTACACATATGTATCTATGTGCATATACACATATATCTAAGTGACAATGATAATTTTTAAAAGGCTAGCAACTTGAGAGTGTGGAACATAAAACGGTCTCAAGGAAAGGTGGTTGGGTGGGGCTGGATGGGGAAAAGGGAGAGGAGAGTGAAATAATTTTCTTTTATTAAAACATTTTTTAAAAGTGAAAACTTTAAAAAAATGCAGTAGTACATTAGCAGCCTACCTATGTAGTTTGCTGGAATGGTTTACTCTAAAAGGTCCATGACTTATGTTCTCTTTGGAGTTTAAAATTTTATTTTTTATTGCTTTTAATTATGTGTATATGTCTACATGTGGGTATGTGTACATAAGTACAGGTACTCTCAGAAGCCAAGAGTCATCAGATCCCCTGGAGTTGGAGTTACAGGAAGTTGTGAACCACGTGACGTGTTGGGAATCAATCTAAGGTCCTTTTCAAGAATAGTACATACACTTTTAACCACTAAGCCATCTCTTCAGTCAATCCTTCCAGACTGAGATGAAATGTTTCATACTGGCATTTCTCAATCAAATGCCTATAGCACCTTTAATGGTCACCTGGACAGGCATGGAGAAAGATAAGTGAAGGCAGGGAGTTTTTATTGGCTTTTTGAGAACAGAGCATGTGAACAACTGCCTATGTTTGTACTGTGGCGAAGAATGTCTACATTATATAATGACTGGAGAGGTCTTAACAGAGTCCATGGCCTTTAATTAAAAGAATTGGGACAGTCAATTCAGGTCTTAACTTTAAAAGTCAAAAGGACACATACGGTATATACTCACATATAAGTGGATACTAGACATATAATACAGAATAAACCTACAAAAGTCTGTTCACCTAAAGAAGGTGAGCTAGAAGGAGGACCCTGAGTAAGACAATCAATCCTCACTCAGAAAGGCAAATGGGATGAACATTGGAAAAAGGAGAAAACAGGAAACAGGATAGGAGCCTATCACAGAGGGCCTCTGAAAGACTCTACCTAGCATTGTATCAAAGCAGATGCTGAGACTCATAACCAAACTTTGGGCAGAGTGCAGGGAATCTTAGGATAGAAAGATGAGATAGTAAGACCTAGAGAGGACAGGAGCTCCACAAGGAGAGCAACAGAACCAAAATACCTGGACACAGGGGTCTTTTCTGAGACTGATACGCCAACCAAGGACCATTCATGGATATAACCTAGACCCCTTGCTTAGATGTAGCCCATGGCAGCTTAGTATACAAGTAACCTAGTAAGGGGAACAGGAACTATCTCTGATATGAACTCAGTGGCTAGCTCTTTGATCGCTTCCCCAGGATGGGGAGCAGCCTTGCCAGGCTACAGAGGAGGACAATGAAGCCAGTTTTGATGAGACCGGATAGGATAAGCTAGGTTCAGATGGAAGGGGAGGAGGACCTTGCCTATCCCTGGACTTGGAGAGGGGCATAGGAAGAGATGAGGGAGGGAGGGTGGAATTGGGAGGGAAGGAGGCAGGGGACTATAGCTGGTATACAAAGTGAATAAAATGTAATTAATATAAAAAGTGAAAATTTAATTAAAAAAAGAAAACATAGATTACAAAAGCAAAATAATTAACTAAATTAAATTTAAAAAAGAAAAGAAAAAGTCAAAAGGATAAGGTTCACACACATATCTTCAATCAAGTTTGTTTCTGGATTCGCCTTGGGTCCCCTTTCCTCAACAATATACATCTAGATTTACTCTTTTTTAATTAATTAATTTATTTATTCACTTTACGTACTGTTCATTGCCCCCTACCTGCCCTCTTCCAAGCCCCACCCTCCCTCCCTTTTCCTTCATCCTTCATCTCCTATTCCTCAGAATAGAGTCCCCCTACCCAAGTTCATCAAGTTGCATCAGGACTGAGGTTGTCTTCTTTCTCTGAGGCCTGGCGAGGCAGCCCCATCAGGGGGTAGTGGTCAAAAGTAGGCAGTAAGATCCATGTCAGAGTCAGCCCCAGTTCCCCTTACTAGGGAAGCCACATGAACCCTGAGCTACCCATCTGCTACATCTGTGCAACAACATGGAACACGTAGAATATTTGTTGTGGACATACATGGATTTCAATTTTTAAGAACTCTGTTACCACTGTTGATGAAAATGTTCATTCACAGAAAAGACTGGCAGCAACTTTGGCTATCCTCTGTAAGGACCTGAAGCCTGGGAGTGAAGAAGAGGAGCTAAGTCTGTGGTTCTCAACCTCTGGGTCGCAACCTCTTTGGGAGATCAAAAGACACTTTCACAGGGGTTGAACACCACATATCCTGCATATTATATGTTTACAGTATGATTCATAACAGTAGCAAAATTACGGTTATGAAGTAGCAAATAGTTTCCTGGTTGAGTGTCACCACAACATGAACTGTATTAAAGGGTTACAGCATTAGGAAGGTTGAGAACCAATGGTTGAGTAGATCTTGGGATTTCTAATCTTCATGCTGAGGTCCCAGTCAACTTCCACCCAATACTACTAATGGGTATTAGTAGTACCTGTACCTAGGTTTTTTTTTCAGTGATTTTCTTTTAAGTTTTCTATCTTTTGTTTTTATTAATTACACTTTATTCACTTTGCATCCCCCCATAAGCCCCTCCCTCCTCCCATCCCTATCCCACCCTCCCACCCCCTTCTTCACACATGCCCCTCCCCAAGTCCACTGATAGGGGAGGTCCTCCTCTCCTTCCTTCTGATCTTAGTCTATCAGATCTCATCAGGAGTGGCTGCATTGTCATCTCCTGTGGCCTGGTAAGGCTGCTCCCCCTCAGGGGGAGGTGATCAAAGAGCAGGCCAATCAGATTATGTCAGAGGCAGTCCCTCTTTCCATCACTATGTAACCCACTTGGGCACTGAACTGCCATGGGCTACATCTGTGCAGGGGTTCTAGGTTATCTCTATGCATGGTACTTGGTTGGAGTATGAGTCTCTGGGAAGACCCCTGTGTTCAAATTTCTGGTTCTGTTGCTTTTTAAGAAGAGAGGTTAGGTACCAGGCAAATCCCCTTTTTTTACTTTCCAGATGGAAGACAAAACAAAACAAATACAAGTTAACAACTGCAACCCAGTTTGCCTGCCTAGTTCTTACTGAAGTGTCTTTGAAAACAAGGTCTTCTGCAATCTAGGTTCTTGACTGAGGTGGGGGAACTACTTCAGACACAGATATGAAAGCCATAGTGGAAAGAAACCCAAAGCCATACTAAGTATTCTCTGTGGAATCCCTCTTCACAGGATACCTGGTGTCACTAACCATTTTAGTAGAAGCATTTTCTCAGATCACGAGTTTGTGAGGAACAGATATCATTCCTGGGAAGCTTTCCTTTTTTAGTAAATCTTGCCGCTTTGAAGTGGAACTTGCTCTCTTGGAACTTTTGAGTGCTTTTCATTTCCCACTGTTTGAGGCATAGATGAACTAGATCCCAGGCTGCTTCCCACCGCAGCTCCAACTGGTGACACTTTCCCCAATCTGTCAACCTTCTTATAGAATGTGGCCTGAAGACTGAGGACAAGACCACAGTCTAGCTGCGTTCTGACCAGTGCAGGGTGCAGTAGGGGTCACGTATCCTTTGATCTGTGCTTTATGCTACTATGAATAGAGTTCCAACTTGCCTGGTTTTCTTGGCAGCTGCATTCCTGAGCTGGTGACCGATGAGAGTGCCACCTCTTTTTTCTTTTTTTTTTTTTTAAATTGGCAATTATTAAACCAGATCGTCCGTTACTGCTCATTGCAATTGGTAAGCTAGATGTATGTGTTGAAAGCCATCTTCTAGCCGTGGTTGGACATTCTTGTCTTTGTTGAGCATCTGAAGCCCTTGCTGTTTTTATAACTAATATGCAACACACAAATCTGATGAACAGGCTTCTCTGGTTTTATAGAAACTGCTGAAGAATCATTAGGATGAAGTAGTAGATGGCATGGTGAGCAAATGATTCCGTTCAAATTTTGGTCTAAACAATGGATTTACACATAGTTTTGAAACACAACCTTCATTTAAACTCTGGATGTGTTTGTTGTTTAAATGTTTCTGTTGGGAAATAGATGCCCTCCTGAAATGAGGGTGCTCTGCAGTTTGGCATCCTTCCAAATTACTGCCTGGTTACCATTTCAACAAGGGGAAATAGGGTTAGTTCCACGTGGCTGATTCTCAGTGAACCCATGCTGACTTGTAGTGATTCTCACTATAAATATTAACTTACAGATCTGCTGAGGGAAAATAGCTAAGGCACCCAATGCCAAAAAAATAATGCCAACGGCAGGAAAAAAATATTATTTTGGAAACAGAAGAACCAATGTCTTCCAGCAACTTGCTGTTCAAATCTCTGTTGATAGAGGTTGATGCCCAGAGCTGTGTTTTGGGAGAGGGTATGCAGACTGTGAAAGGCTTCAGAAGGTCTTGGGAGGAGACTGGTGGAGTATTCCTGAAGAACACAGCCAAACTCCAGGAGAGGATGAGAGAAGACAAGGCTTGCTGGGGACTTGCATCAACTCTGTCCTTCCCAAATCGCCAAGTTCTCCCTCCTTCTCACTTGTCACCATTCTGCCTGCAGGCCTTGGAGGCAACTCTAGCCTTTTTAATAAGACATTTTGGATGAGAGACAAGCCTTTCGGTCTGAGAGATAAAAATAAAAATGTCAGTGATCAGAACTTCCACATATGGTCTCAAATGATAGATGAAATTTAAAGCTGGCAGTTGCCCTGTGCTGGAAGGACACAGGCAAAGGAGTCTGGAAGGCGCTTTAGAGTTTTGATTTTTTCACCCCCTAAGTGATAATGGACTGTCCCCAAACACATCAAGTTCTTTCCTTTTTAAGGGCAGTGAAGGTTGCCAAGCCCTGCTCATTTGCAGCCGAACTGTTCAGAGATATTCTGCACCCCTTCCCCCATTGCTTCGAATAGGTTTTCCCAGAATTCCAATGGGGAGTCCTCTACAGACTGCCCATCTGTTGCTAGGCATTCAGGGAATCTGGGTAACGATTACACTTGGGAATCACCTGTCAGTCCTCCGGAAGAGAAACCATGCAGACCGTGGCTTCTGAACCAAGCCCTTGAAGATTGCTTTTTCTTCAAGATAGTTCTGCTCTGGGGTGTGGTAGGAGATAAGAAGAAAGGCTCAGAATAGGAAGAAAAGAATCTGTATCTCACCTGAGAAGGTCTAAGAAATGTTTTGTTTTTTTTTTTTTTTTCTCTGACCCAAGCAGGTGAGCCCATTTTTCAAAGCCAGAGCTCACGAGAACATTTGAGAACAATTCACCTGAGAGCTCTGCATTGTGAACCAGTAAGTTCTGGCTGAAGATGAGGATATACACATGAGCATGTTGCTCCATGCAGAGTGTACTCACCTGAAACAAAGAGAAAGGCAAGACCATCTTTAAAATGACTCCTACCCAAGCATGGCATCTCATGCCTATAAGCTCAGAACTTGGAGAGCTGAGATAGAAGGATCTGCATATTCAAGATCAGCCTGGGCTATTTAAGATGTTCCCAGTAATATTGGGTTATAAAGCTATGTAGCAAGATCTTGTCTGGAAAAAGAAGAACGGAGCAAACCAAACCAAATACACTTTTTAAAAAGTAAACTCTTTACAGTTCCCTTTTATTCCATTGCAGTCTCTGATTTAAATAAATCTGAGCCTAAAACATGGTCTTATCCAGTTGTTCTCAAGTTTCAGCATGAATCAGAGACACCTGGAGACTCTGTTGAAGCGGGGCTTTGGAGCCCACCTCCAGAGTGATTCGCTGGTGTGTGGTGCAGCCGGAGGATTTTCATGTCTAGCAATTTGGGGTAGTACTGTCCTGTTGGTTCAAGCACTACACTTCAAGAACCTTTGGCTTAGACCACAGAACAAACACAAGGACTCCTCGCAGCGAAGCGGTCATGGTAGGGGAGTAGTTTTCTGCAAGCATGACTCACTAGCAAAGATGACAGAGGGGCTTGAACCCAGAGTTGACTGTGCTTGATGACATGGGGTGGGGGACTGGAAAGGAAACACTCAGAGGTCACCATCTGTAACCTCGAAAGACAGCATTGGAATTTTAAAAACTCCCATGGTTACCAGGAGTAGGGTGACAGTGTCTTTAACCCTGGACTGGCTTTACACATCCACTATCTAAGGAAGACATGTATGAGAAGGAGACTTGTAAAGAAGACTATTATGAGACAGAAACCAAGAACAGAGAGCAGCCAAGACCATGGTAGGTTGAGAGCAAGGCAGTGTCATCCTCTCTCTCCATAGAGGACAATGCATCATTTGCCACTAAGGAGCTCTCAAGCCCTCATCCCAGCTTAAAGCAGGTCTGCAACACAATGACAGTCTGCTTGGGAGTGAATGTGGGATTGTTTGCCTTTATAGATCTGGAAAGACATAATGTAGACAGAGGGGTTGGAGAGTCACATACATTGCCTTTTCCCACCCCTTATAAATGCATGCATTTCTTTCAATGCTAGATGTGGAACCCAGGGCCTTGCACATGATAGGCAAGTACCTTATCAAGAGAAGATATATATCCTCTCCTTGAATGCCTTAACATTGTAATCTACATTGTCAAACTAATTCAGTTAAAAAAATGTATCAGTAAGTTGGCAAAGGTGGTATGCACCTTAGGTCTTTGATGAGAACTTACCAACTGAATCCATTAGTGACACTGCAACACTAAAGCCAGATGTGTTACCTTAGGAGAACATTTACCTTCAGCACATCCTGCCTCCTGGCTTCAATTGTATTTTAAATGCAAACTAGGGTGTTCAGGAGGAATAATGAGTTCAAACTCAAATTGGGAGTGAAGAGGTAAAATCTAGTTTGTTGAGAAAGATCTTAAGGGCATTTAACAATCAACTCTTGGACAGCCGTTATTTGCTGGGCCCTGGGGGCACACTGGTGCCGTGTTCAGAGCTGGATTCATAGCAGTCCATAAATCACTAATTATAACTGTGGTGAGTGCTGTGGCTGAGAACAAGGAATCAACAGCCAAGGACACCACACTTCAGCTTTCAAAGCTAACCAGGGTCTGGAATGCAGAAACAGAAAACAAGGCTTCATCCTTTCCATTCCACGTCCATCAAATTGCCTCAATGGCCATTTCTATGCAGAGACAGGTGGGCCTGTGGTGGGGCTCATGTACCTTTAGTGGCATGCAGAAACTTTGTGACTCTTCTCCTCTCACCTTCTGATCTAGATAGATCCTGACAGGGCTTCCTGACCATTCAATGAGAAGTCTATGTATGGTGAGGAAGGACTTTGGAAAAATAGTGGGAAAACGGGTAAGAGAATTTAATGAGGTCAATAATTTGAGCAAAGTGACTGGTTCTTTCCAATCATGGATCACTTCTTAGTAGATAGACACACAAGTATGACTGGAATGCCCTGGTCTGTGATGCTGGGGGATTCCAGCATCACAATGAGACAATGATATAGATCCTCCTCTTCTGAAACATGGTTCTGTTTCTTGGGAACTGTGATGGTCAGTGTTAACTGTCCGCTTGGTGAAATCTAGAATCAGCTAACAGATGGGCCTCTCATGTATCTGTAGAGGATTATCTTAACCACTTTCATCAATGTGGGAAAAGCCTCCTTCTGTGAGTGGCATGATCTCACTCATTTCATGGGCTGGATATAAAGTCAAAGGCTATCGTTAATTCTGCATATTGACTATGGATGAAGTATGGCTAGTTGCCTCCAGCTGGCTGGGATTTCCCTACAGTGATGGGCTATAACCTTGAATTGGGAACTAAAATAAATCCTTTCTCCCCAACCCCCATTGCCTTTGTTGGAGTATTTTCATCATAGCAACTGGGAAAAAAACTAAGACAAGGATCTTAATTTGCTAGAATGAAATAGTGAATCTTGAAAGAATGGACTAGAACCTACACACATTGAAAGCTGTGTCAAAAGAGCAAGTCAGGTGGAAAGGGTATGAACTTGCCAACTGACTACCTATAGGTCAGAAAGGGTGGTGATACACTCTGCTACCCAAAAACATGGTGCGGGGGAGAAGAGGTGGCAATGTCCAAGGGAGTGTTAGTTTCACAACAGTTTCTACCCCAAATTAGTGACTCAGAATGCCACTAAGAGGATCACAGGGCTAGTGGCCCTGCTTACTGTGCTGTGTCCTGCTGCTTCCCAAGGTGTAAACATTGTCACTGCAGCCAAGTCAAGCATGAGGGCAACTAGCTCACGCAATTCCTGGAAATTAACAGTTGGCTCATGTTTGCTGATGGGTGAATTCTGTCCCTAAAACAGTATCCAGGTCATGAGCAGACAGGCATACCAAGCAAAGTCTGCAAATGATGGCCCTTTTGGCAACACTGCTCAGAAGCTCTCATTCTGTTGAATCTCTCATGAGTAGAGAGCAGGAGGTGAGTGAGGCCTGGGTGGCCCAGGTAAACCTGGGTGGGGCTGAAATTACAGCAAGTGTAAAGTTCAGTGGGCCCCCTAATTAGGCAGAATCTCCCATATGCCTTTTGTCGCCATCATGTAGAGAGGCAATTCCAGCAACAATAGCATAAAAGAAATTCTAAAATGATCACTGCTCATATCCCCAAAGCAAGCTTCTTAATATGGGGCCACCCACTTGAAGACAATGCCCTGGTATCACACAGGGGAGAAAGTGACAATGAGAAGCAGGGAGGGTGAGGCCAGCTGTTCCCCATGAGTGGGGGAGGCAGGGACAGGCAGGGTTATTAAAAGCTCCATGACATACTTTGGCTTTGGCGGTGAGGTTATGTCTCAACCCATGGGATCACTCCCTCCAGGGCAGATTGGGAAGACAATAGTGACAGCCTGGTTGAGTTATTCATGTCTATGGGGCCTAATCCTGCTACAAGTGTTGTCCCTTTGATATGACCCTGCCTTGTGTCTCTAAGTTTGACGTTTTAGTACTAGACATGGTGGAAGAAATGAATCTCAGTTCTGAGTGGAGTTGAGAAGAGAGTGAATGTAGTATTCAGTCACCATAATCCACATGAGAAGCTTGCTGTGGTGACACTTGTAGTCCCACTGCTGGAGAGGAAGAGATGGGCAGACTCCTAGACTTGCTGGACAGCCTGCTTAACCTAACTGACAAATCAAGCCCTAGATCAATAAAGATCCTGTCTCAAAAAAAGCACATGAAGAACACTACCCAAATTTGACATTTGACCTCTACATGTATACACATACAGAAATGATCATGCACCCCAAAACACATGAGTGTACACACACACACACACACACACACACACATTGACACACACAGATACATACTCACACACATATAGAAACAGTACACACAAATTGACACACACACACATCCATACACGAAGAGCACATGTATACAAGACAGAAAGCTCTCCTCTGTGGCCTAACAGGACTGCTCCTCCCTTGGGAGGTGGGGAGGCCAAAGAGCCAGTCATTGAGTTCCTGTTAGAAATAGTCCTTGTTCCCCTCACTATGGGAAACCAATTGGTTACTGACCTACCACAGGCTACAGCTGAGCAGAGGTTCTAGGTTATATTCATACATGGTCCTTGGTTGCATGTCAGTCTCAGAAAAGACCCTGTGCCCAGATATATTTGGTCCTTGTGGGGCTCCTATCCTTTCCTCATCAGACTAACTCTCCTTCTTTCTTATGATTCCCTGTACTCTGCCAAAGGTGGAGCTCTCTTAAGTCATGCCCTTGAGTGAATAGCTGATTTTCCACCTCAGTCTAGCCTTAAAGTGACCGAATTTCTTGTAATGTGACAGAAGACTTTGCAATAATATGGGATGTCATGGAACAATGTACCAGCCAGTCCAAGTAGGACAAAAAGCATAGACAATGATTGGTTCGTTTTGTGGGGATGAAATCAGGCTTTTCTTGAATCTAAAGACCAAGGAGAGAGATGGAGACAGGCCTAGGGAAGGAAAGAAAGAAGGAGGGGGAATTCAAGTGGTTCAGTTCCTTCTGTGAAAATACCTTCTGGCCACAATGGAGAGCTGGACTTGCCCAGAGCATGAGCATCGCATACCACTCAAGTGCATGAATCTCCATTGTCAGCAGTTCTCAGACCTGATTTGAAGAGGAGGCACACCCATGATACTACAGTTTTCTCAGGATGTGCCACGCTGTTAGACTCATCGCCTCCCCTGTGCCCGATTTGAGGTGGAGCCGCTTGGGCAGGGCTGAGCAGGAGATGATGCTGATGGTAATTATCGGATGGCTGCCATTTATCTAGTGATGACTCTGCTCCGGTGCTATGCAAGCTTCACACACATACGCCATCTCGCTTAATCCCTGAACCACCCACTCAGTTTTGTTTTGTTATCATTTTCATTTTACAGAGGGAGACTGCGCCTCCAGCAAAATAACTTTCCCAAGAAAGGCCTCCTAACTTGTATGTAGCATCATTGGGTGGGAATGCAGTCGAGGGGGACCCTGCAGGTGTCACACAGGGAAGCAAACCTTGGATGAAATAAAGATGAAAACGCGGTGCAGTTAACTTTGTCAACCTGGATCAGACTTCGGGGAGTCTAGCAACAGTCAGTCTATACCCAATGTATTTAAACTCAGTATTATTTAAATTTCCTGGTGTGATTTAATCCCAGGTGTACAAAGAAGTGCAATTACATTGACACTCAACTCAGGGTAGTGTAAATTTTTTTTTTCCAAGAAGATGGGTTTTAGAGATTGGTTACTTGTATAGCATAAGGGCCTAAAGGTCTGACTTGGACTTGGTCATACAGATAGTGTAGAGGTCATTTGAGTTATTAGCCACCTCTGGCCCTGCATGTGGGAGCTTGGGAGAGCCTTTGGCTATAAGGATCATTTAGATTACTAGCCACCTCAGGTCCTGGTTGTAGGAGCTGATATGGCCTGGCCCAACAGATCAAGCAGCTCACCAGGCTATCAACCACTTCCAATCCTCAGCTTTCTAGAAGGAAGAACAAGTTTTTCATCTTTCTTATTGAGAGACAATCCTGTGTGGTTAATAGTCCTTGTGTCTCTGGATATCTGTGGACACAAAGATTTCATGCTGTGTTCCCAATAACTATGAATCCAAAGATGTCTGGTTTTCTTCCTCTATTAGGCCCTGAATCTAGTTCTACCTCTCTGTCTCAGCTGAGGCGGGCTACCACCATGGCTTCCAGGGGGCTAGGTCTGTTGTGTTATGATAACAGATTTACACTAGGATCAGCTAGGTCCCAAATCAGAGAAAGAGATTACAAGCAGCAGGGAATTTTTTTCTAGGCTTGACTAGAATATCCAGATCTCTTTATATGTAGAGGTAAATGTGCCTGAAGCTTCTTTCCTACCCAAAATTGTTGATTTACAAAGGAAAGAAAACACCAGCATCTAAATGTGATGGAACTGACTACATGCTACCCAAAGGACTATGTAATTCTCTGTAATGCTGGGATGTGTTTATACATTGCCTGTCTTGTCACTTTGATCAAAATACCCCAGAGAAAAGGCTGAGAGACTTTATAGAGACAGATAAAGGGCTTACTTTGTCTCCTGGCTTCAGAAGAATCAGTTCATGGTCACTTGGATTCATGTGTATGGACATAGTGGTGCAGAACAGAGGAGAGATACATTACAAAAGAGCCCAGTATAGGATATGCCCCCAAGGACATGTCCCAGTGACCTACTTCCTCCAACAAGGGCCTAACTCCTCCTTTTCCTCACCCCCCAATAATGCTGTTATATTATGAACTATAAAGAAATTGATTCATTAATTAGGACTGGGTCCTCAGTATCTAAGCACTTCCTGAAAGTCTTTCAGTTAGGTGTATTAGCTACTTTTCTATTGTTCTGATAAAAAAAAAAAGCACACAATCGAGGCAACTTATAGAAAGAAGGATTATTCGGCTCATGGTTCCAGAGAGATAAGAGTCTGTCAAGGTAGGGAACCATGGCAGCCAGCAGCAGGGATGGTGGCTGATTCAGAAGCTAAATGCTCACATCCTGGGCTACAAACATGAAGAAGAGGAAGCTACCTAGAAATGGAGCAAGTTTTTAAACTCTTAAGCCCACCCACAGTGACTTACTTCCGTCACAGCCTACCAACAGCACCACAAACTGGGCACTATGCATTCAAATGTGGAGACTGTGGGCGACACTGACATTCAAACCACTGCCACTGTCCTCTAAGCTTCTAATACAGAGACTAGGGAGTGCATTCCATATTCAAACCATCACATACAACAAGCTCTGAGCTACCATGTCTAGCACACCCTGGGCATTGTCATAAAGATGTGTTACAAAGTGACAGAGAAACAGGGTCCCTTCTTTATGATGTCACAGGAATCCCTACATGTATCCTGACTTCTTCCCATCCTTGTCTAATTTCCATCCATGATTTGGATGCTTATCTTCTATTTTGCTACAGAGCAGAACAGCTGAGATGATTGATCAAAAAACAAGAAGGACAAACTCTATGCAGATCTGGGCCTTTCTCTGTGTCATCCTTCCTACCTCTATCGCCAGCATCACTGCTCAGTTCAGCCTTGGGATTAAGAACCAAGAACTAGAGAGGCAACATTATCCAGAAAGCTAGAGCCACAAACAACAATATCCAGAGTCCCCCTGATTCATCAAAAATGCTTATCTAGAACTTAAAATATGACATATTGTGCTATGAATGAAGAACAGAATGGGTTAAACACAGTCTGAATCCTTATGGGGCTGACTGCTATATTGAGGGAGAGAAATCTTTTAAATAAAACGATGTCAGTTTTGGTAGTACCAAATCTTAACAGCAATTGAAATTATATATGGACACATACAATAGAAAGATAAATACAGTTGAATTTCAGTGTTCTTATATTAAAAGGCATTACATGGATGATTAGAGCCAGAGCAGGAGACAAATCCTGCTTGTTAAGGCAAAAGGATAAGGTCCACAGGACCACAGGCAAACGTCATCTTTAGTGTGCTTATTTCTTCACACCAACCATGTTAAAGCTACTACTTTAGACCTCACATTGAAGCCCCTGATAAAACACCACCTTTTCCCTCTCCCACCCTTTCTCCTCTTATCTTTCTATCACTTGAGAATATGGATTTTTTTTTTTGTCGTACTTTCATGTTTCAAACTTGTTCTTAAAGCCTGTCCCAACAATACCAGACTGGGTTGAATTTTCCACTCACTGCCTTCCTACAATAGGTAGAGTCACACCACACCTTGGGAAAATTAATTACACAGTGCCTTATATTGTTTACTAATGATTTCGTTCTGTGCTCCTAATGATGCTCTAAGCTTCTTAAGGGCAGGGTTGTATAGGTGGCATTTCTTGTGTATATAGCACATTGCTCATGCATAATAGCTGTTCAGAGGATTCAAGTTGGACGTGTGACCCTAGGTCATTGGTCATTTACTGACATTTAAAGTTCTTCTGGGGAAGCAACTAACTGACAAGTTCAGAATGGTCATGTATTTTATGATCAAGGAGTCTTTGTGTCCTTCTAGAAGCTTCTTTGCTTTTATTAAAAATAACTGCCCTTTTGAAAATCATGTTATTAGATTTGTTTATTTTATGTGTGTGAGTAGTCTGTGTGTGTGTGTGTGTGTGTGTGTGTGTGTGTGTGTGAATGTGCACCATATGTTTGCCTGGTGCCCTTGCAGCCCAGAAGAGGGTGTCAAACTGGTACTACAGTTATGGGTTGTGAGCTACCATGCGGGTGCTGGGAATCAAACCTGGGTCCTCTGAAAAAATATAAGAGAACTTTCCAAGCAGGAGAAGCATTTTACCATCAAGAAAATGAGAAAGGGGGGTCACCTAAAACTCAAGATCAAGGAGACAACCAAGTGAAGATGGCATTTTGACCAGCTGTCCAGTGACGTTCCCAATTTGTCCCCCACAATATCTTTCCTTGTCTCCTTTCTTTTCTTCCACTCTTTTTCCTTCTGTGCCCCTCACTGTAGCCTCTTTGATTAGTCAAAATGAATACTAATATGACTTCTACCTAAATTTCTGAGGCTGAAAAGACCAGAAAATAATATTCTTAGAGTGGGCCAAGCCTGGGGTTGAGAAATACTTGTTCTGGTTATTCACATCTGGTGATTCTGGGGTGAGACCAGATGATGGTTTGCATATGTATTTGACAATGAAGTAGGACCAGTACTGTATCTCTAGTGTGTCCTCGTAGTGGTATCAGCAGGCTTTCCTTAACAAGTGTTGGTCTACAGTACACAAATGCCTGGTAATGTGCGTCTCGGTGAGAAAGATGTAAATCCTGACTCTTTCATTCAAAAACTGGAAAGCTCGTCGAAAGGGCTGGAGAAAATTGCCTTACAAATGAATGGTGCAATGTGAGTCACCTATGGATAGGGTAGCCAAGAAAATGAAGGCAAAGTTAAGCTGCTTAATTATGCTAATGAAGCATAGGCTGTTCAGAATGAGAAAGGTGAAACCACTCTGATCTGCTCACTTTTCAGCACTGTTTTTAGTAAGTAGACATGGGGGGGTGGGGGCGTGGATTTGGCGTAACCGTGTTGGTGTGGAACTTGACATCAGGCTGTCTGAAACGTCGCTGCAAGGGCACAAGCCTGGAGGTAGAAGCTGTCAGTGGAATTGGTCTTGGTCCTCTGGCTTCTGTCACGTGGAAGGGACAGAGAATCTGTTCAGAGAATCTGAGGGCTCTGTCAAAATTTGCAAGCAGACATACATCCACTTAACATATTGTGGACATTTGTTGAAAGACCAACTTAAGAGAGACAAAGAGCAGTTAACCCCTTGTCAAAGCTATTGGAGGTGGGTGGCAATAAAGAATGGGAGTTAAGCACAAGCAAGATTTGAAATAGATTATGACAACATATGTGATTATGACTCAAGCGGAAAGGGAGTCCTCCATTTTTTCAAGGCAGGAGGTGGAACCCAGGATCTTAGGCATGCTAGGCAAGTTCTCTGCCACAGATTCCTGAGCCACATCCAAGCCCAGGAATCTCTGTTTTATAGACGAGGAAAAGAGGGCCTAGCTAGATGCCTGAATATCTTGAGCAGAATGTGTCCACTACCCACCCTAACTATTGATGCCTTCGTGTGACAGTATCACTTTGTAAATTCCAGAATGTTCTCTTAAACTCCAAAGCATAAAAAGGATATTACTGTTGTGACTTGTACTAGGGAGGCTGGCTGATTCATAGGGACCTATACCCAAGTCATCCTCCACTCCACTCCATCCAACCTTGCAGGAGACAAACAGGGAGAGAGGAAAAGGGAGAGATAGAGGGAGGTAGAGAAAGACAGAAGAGAGGGAGAAAGAGAGGCATTCAGAGTTATAATATACAAGGGAGAAAATACGGAACACAAACTTATATGACTAGCTCACCATACAGGACAAGTCAGGAGGATGCAACATAAGCTTTTGACATGGTTTGCAGTTAGGAAGAGAAAGACCCACCTAAGGTCTTAACAGGATGACTGGTGCCATGATGTATCAAAGCTCTGCAGAAACTCCCAGCAGCAGTTGTTACGGAGGTGACCCCTAAGGTCAGACACCCACAATGTAGTGCCTCCCAAATTCCACATGAAGGAGCACAGAAATCTCGTCCAGGAATACATTCATTCACATTTTCTTTGTTATAAAAAAATCAAAGAATCTATTTTAAAACAAATTCAACGGTTGCTTTACACCATCTACTTTTCCACTTTACTCTGTGTGCATGGTTTTTTTTTTTTTGTTTGTTTGTTTGCTTGCTTGCTTTATGCCTGTGATAACCTTTTTTCTCCCATCGAAATATAGTCCTTATCCTCATAATTCTCCTCCACGTGAATACTTTGGAATACAGTGCAGTGGGTTTTGTTGTATCCACAGTCTTGGAGCTAGCCACCCCTAAGCCCAGAATATCCTCATCACTTCACAAAGAAACCCTGTGTTGCTTGGCAGTCACTTCTCCTTCCCCTCCCTCTCCTCCCACCCCAGGGATCGCCAGTCTACTTTCTCTGGATTTGTCCACTCTGGACACTTCATATGAATGGAATCCTACAAAGCACGGTCTTCAGGGGAAGACTCTATGTTGCACTGTGTCATTCCTTTTTATGACCATACAGTGTCCTATGCTTTGCTACTTTGTTGTTATTGTTGTTGTTGTTTTTCTGGCCATAAGTTGATGAGCATTTGAGTTATTTCTACTTTTTAAATAATATTCCTGTAGACATTTATACACATTTTTGAGGTATGCCTTTTAATATACCCAGGGGCAGGTTATCAGATTACTTGGTGCCCTTGTGTTTAAACCTTTGAGGAAATGCCAAACTGATTTCTTAGCCAGTTACACCAGCTATATGTTATAGCACTTTTGCCAGGGTGCAGGGATTTCAGTTCCTTACCAACATTAGGAAGCCCACGAACATGACCATGAGTGATGTAGCTCAATACCTCACCAGGGCCTTTGATGAGGTCACAGTCCTCAAAAATAACACTTATTATTCCACTCTTTTGCACTGTAGCTACCCCAGTGAGTATTAAATGGAATCTTTTTATGCTTTGGTCCTTAAAAGCTAATGATATTGAAATCGTTCAGTGTTCTGCTGACACATATATCTTTTTTGGAGGAATGACATGTGGGACCATGGGCCAATATTTTAATTGGGTTATTCATCTCTTTATTCCAGCTTGGCCTGGTGGTACATGCCAGAAGACAGAGGCATGTAGATCTCTGAGTTTGAGGCCAGCCTGGTCTACAAAATGAGTCCAGGACAGCCAAGATTACATAGATAAAACCTGTCTCAAAGAAACAAAACAACAACAACAAAAAAAACACATTTCTTTATTTCCATCATGCCTTTGAAATCAAAATAAAGAGATATGGCATTTTTCAGGAACAAGCTCCTTATAATGATGTAGTCTAAGCACATGGATCATGAAGAGCATGGTCCTAGAGCAAACCATGGCCTTACCATGAAATGTAGGCAGCAAAGGTCACAAGATAAGACTGATCTTCTTGAAGAGTCAAGGATGTATTCCTTGAGAGACAGTGGTACAAGAAGAGGAAGGGAAGGTTGAAGAAATCAGTCCTTGAGCAACACAACCCAGTACTTCCACTGGGGTATTAACACCCAGGTTAAGCAACAATTGGGGCCTCTTATGTGAACTCAGTATTTTAGATCATGTTACAAATCCCAGCCTGCACACTGAACTTGAGAAGGATGCATTCTCCGTTCTAGATCCATTGCTACAAGACCTTGCTGAGGGACCCCATCACAAGTAGCTCATGGCCTTCAGTGTCTTGATCAATGAGATCTTCTGCAGTGCCTTCTTCCACTAAGGAAAAGCAGGAACATTTCATCTCTTAGAACTTCTAATACAGAAGAGCAGAGTGGCATGAGGACATCTTCTCTAGATGTCACGAGGAATTGTATGAACTCAGCTTTCCCATCATGGCTAACTTTCAGCTAACCTAAAGAACAACGTCCGCAGGTCATGTTCTAGGCTGAGGCCTGTGCGAATGTGCTTTTACTACAGCAGGTCACCAAGAAATCCTGGTCTCTATCCTCAGGCAAGTTTCCACATTAAATGGGTTGCAGATTTCAAAGTTTCCAACATGCAAGCATGTTCTGCTTCTCATTAGATACTGACCAACATGGAGCCATGGGTGCCAGGAAGAACAGAAGGGGAAAGTGCAGTGATTTAGAAATAGTAATTATTATAATTAATATGGACTTGGCATTGGAGAATCTGTCTTGAGATGGAACAGGACTCTCCCTAACAGTATCTTAGGTGCAAGAGGAGAGAGATTCACAGTGCGCATGTAAGTTTTGATAGTCTGCAGACTCCTCACAACAAGCCCTGGTGGGCATTAGTTCAGTATGCGTGTTTGGAGGCTTGCTATGGGAAATCTTTCCACATGGTTTCCCCCCTAAAATTATAGGATTAGAGAAGGGGTTAGAATCCAAAGCTACAACATATGCAGTCCAGGCAGCTAAGCTGAACAGGTCAGCCTTGAAGCTAAGGAGAAGGAAGGGCTGCCTGATCCCATAGAGTCTGGATAGTCACTGATGGCATAAAAAGCTGAACCCACCACAGCTCAGGTGGGGAGCTCAGAAGTATTATGGCAGAAGCCAAAAGGGGGATGAAGTCAAATAATCAAGAGAACAATGCATTTGGGAACAAAAGGAAAACTGTAGGGCTAGGCATGATGGCACACCTTTAATCTGAGTACTCGGGAGACAGAAGCAAACAGATCTCTTAAGAGTTCAAAGCTGCCCTGGTCTACACAGTGAGCCTCAGGCAAGACAGGGTTATACAACGAGATCCCCACTCAAAAGAAGAGGAAGAATAGGATGAGGAGTGGGAGTGGGGAGAAGAAAAAGAAGAGAAGGAGGAGCAGGAGGAGAAGGAGAAAAAGAAGAAAATTTAAGCTGTCAAGAGCACAAACTTTTTCCTGATGTTTAAAATTCTTTCAAAGAGAAACAAGAAAGGAACCATAGTGGGATAAGGACCCATGACGAGGAGAGAGACAATAAAACACAGGGGCTGTTAAAAATCAAGGTAAAGACATGAGCATGAAGAGGCTTACATCAGGTCGGGCAAGAAGTTGGGGGAAATGGAGTTACAAAAACTAAGACTTTATGAAAAGGCGAGAAAGAAACTCACTGCTTTAAAAATTAGAAAGGAAATCTAATATAAGCAATTAAATTAAAAATAAGAGTAAAAAGGTGCTAGAAATGGAGGTACCCTTCCTGTGTAAATGAAGTTATTTCCAGAAGTCACGGACTTTCAAACTAGAACCCCAGCACCACATGCCGAATGCCTCCCTATGAGTAACTGACTAGAGAGGCCTCAGTGGTCCACAAAGCATACAGGCTATTGTCATTGCCCTTTGTCCCCCACTAAAGCGGGTTGGTAAGACCCTACTGGTGAAGACATCATACACTTTGGTTACAGAACAAAGAGAAATCAATAAAGAACCAAGTTGAGAACTCCTGCCATACTAGCTAGTGTTCATACCCAGGCTGTTGAGAGAAAAAAACAGCCTCACCAGCCATAGATAACATGTACTACACCAATTTGATAGGCAAGATATGTCCAGTGGTACAATAGTGGCTTGACTACTCTGGTGATAATCAATTGCTTTGTGAGGTCTACCCCATGGGAGGGAATACACACCTGATGCTGTAAATCTGGTCAAAAGCCTACAGCTGTAAGAGGGCGTAGTCCCAACCGTGTAACACCCCATTATGTTTTCCCTAAATGAACACGCGATGAAACTGCCTTCTACATACTTACGTTTATGCCCACAAACTCCCTAAGCTCTCAGCCTAGGGCTGAGAATATCAGGCAAAGTTGAGACATATATCTTATCAAAACACTGAGAATAAGTGGGTGAAAAGTGCTCAGTATTAAATGGGATATCTGTATTACCTCTTCTACTTCAAGATCCAAGGAACAACACAGAAGAAATGGTGGAAAGTGTCTAAGAGCCAGCGGACTGGAAGGAGTGTCATGAGATGCTATCTTGGTGTAACAGGCCACTGCCACCATGAACACACAGCAGCCATGGGAACCTGTAAGAAGTTGGTCTTCAAGTTTCCACTATAGAGGAGGTGCTCATGAGGAAAATGGCTAGGGTTAAGCCAAAAAAGAAAGTTCCATTCTTGGGCATCAGGAAAAACAAGAGTAAGGATTGAAGACTTGTGGATTCCCCTGTGACAGTGAATAGAGCATTTCCACTTATATGGGGTGGCAGAGGAAAATAACGGGAGTAGGGGGAGGCTGAGTCCTGAATGAACATGCTTATCTTTCAGTTTTA
>NW_026590905.1:1909225-1913339 GCF_907164565.1 Psammomys obesus | reverse complement strand
CTGCACCTCCACATACTTCACAGTATCCTCTACCTGATGATACTCTTCATGGGAACTCTAGGGGTTCAGGAGATGATGTTGGAATCTAGGACCTCGACCATCCTTACTGCCGTGTTTTGTTTGTTTTGCACACATGTGGTATGCATCTTTTCTGTGACTTCTCTACATCCTCCAAGCGTCGGACCTAACTCCTCCTTCCAACTCAGCCCACCCAACCCCTCTGGACTCCCTGACTTGATTTCCCAAATATAACTCATTACAGTTGAGCCCTAAAGGTCTGTGAGCTTAGTATAGATTCTAGTCTGATCTCTGTACCTGAACTGTAATGTCACATTAGGAATGCACTAGCCCTAAAAATAAAATAAAATAAAGTAATAAAAAAGACAGTGGTTTTGAGCATATTTGGGCCCTTTTTCTTCTGTGATGAAATTGTAGGACTCACTGAGCCAGGGACATGTCAGAGCAGGTGCTCTGCTGCCTGTATCTACATAACTCTTAGGTTGTTACTGATATATTTGGATAGCTACACCCAGAAAGGATCACTTAATAGTATTCTGATGCTTGCTTATGCAGATTCTGGTACAGTAGAGTTTTCTTCCATGTGGGTGAATATTTGTTATAAATAAGTCCATGTCAGGAAAATAAAATGGATAAGGTACTCAATGGTCAGCATTGACTGAAAGCCAATTTGAGCCTAGCATGAATGTCAGTTACCCCAAACTTCTCTCTGTACCACATAAAGACCATTATAGAAAACAACAACTGGCAAGATGGATAAATCTACAAAATATCTCCTTTATTTAAGGCTCAAGGAACATCATGAAAGATGGGGGGAAATTTTGTAAAAGCCAGAGGACCATGAAACCTGCTGTGAGATTGTATCCCCAGAAATGACATAAAAGCTCCATCCATGATATATCAACAATATGGCTGCCTAACAAGGATTGATGAGGATAACATAGACATGCCAAAGTGAAAAGGGAAATCTCCTAGGGAACCCACCCATAGACAAAGAACTACAGGATGTTTCTAGAACCTTATTTCTATTCGTAGATAAGCAATATAAAGAAAAGGCAGAATCATGGTCTAGGAATGAAGATAAAGGTTGGAAATCAGTCTCAGGTCTTGTCTATCTGTGTTATAAATATCAATGATGCAATAAACAGCCATAGTAACAGCAAAATGTCTCAACAATGCTTAGTTTCTAAGATACGATGTAGATAGTGTATAAATAAAAAAATACATATTTAATATGACAGGACTGGGAATGTAGTTAAGTTTGGTAGAGTGCTTGCCTAGCATGTGTGAAGTCTTAGGTTTCATGCCCAGAATTCCATAAACAAGGAATGATGATGCCCACCTCTGATCCCAATAATCAGGAGATGGGGGCAAAGGAATGAGAAGCTTGAACTCATCCTATCTGTGTAAAAAGTACAAAGCCAGCCTGGAATATATAAACTATCATGATATGTAAGTAGGAAAGTAAGCAGGTAAATATACATGTAAATGATAAATTAGTAGAAAGATCTATAGATAGATAGATGATAGATAATAGATAGCTAGATAGATGTAGATATAGATGATAGATGATGGATAAGTATAGAATCTAGACATTAGTACATATAAGTTCAAATGAGTGCTGTATAAAGCCAGGTACCAGCAGGCTTTGTACTGCATACACCCATGCCATGCTTTCATGTAGGTGATGACTAATGTGATTGGGGAATGAGTTCTGAAAAGAAAAATAAGCAAGCTGGGAGTAGAGAGTGATGGAAGGAGCTATATTAAGATTTAGTTTCAAGTAGTCTTGAATGAAGTAATAGAAGAGACCACACAAGCAATCTGGAAAAAAAAAAAAGCTGAGAAGTGGAAATAGTGAGCTGAGGTCCTGATGCAGGATCAGGCTTAATATGTTTAAGGAAGATCTTAAGGATGTTGTAATCCTACAATGATCTTTTAGGCAAAAACGGCATCACCAGCCAGTCAGCAGAATGTGTAATGTACCCCATCACTCTACAGCTAGACTTATCGGGTCACTTTTCTCTGCCACTTGCTTTGCCTCACATAGCCCTTCACTTGCTTTTGTTAGCTCGGCCATCCATCCATCCACATCCATATATCCATACACCCATCCAACCACCCATTCATCCAGTTATCCAATCAGTAGCCATTAAGTCAGTCAATATTCATTAAGCATCAGCTAATGAAAAAAAAAAAAATACAAGGAAATGCAAAGTGGAGCTGGGCCCTCGCATACCTTAGAAAATCCATGAGTCACTTGGTCTCAGCCCTCAACGTGGAGGTAATTTGCAGATGAGGTACTTAAAGTCTTACTATGGGTTTCACCACAGATAATTTTGCTTTAAATTTTATAAATGATTACAGTAATTTACAAAAAGTAAAGTACAGGGGTCACGGAGCAGCTTCAGTTGGACAAAATAGTTTGTGGCTGTGTGGCTGCTAGGCCCTCGGGAAGAGAAGAATGAGGCCACTGGTCTCTTTTCTCAGACAGAAGGCATGCACAGAGCTGCATTCACTGCAACTGGAGCATCATATGTCCTCAGAGACAGGGGATGTAGGAACATGCTGAAGGAATTGAGGAAATAATCACTGTGGTCTTGAATGATTAGAAAAATATTCCGAAAAGCTGGGGCTTAAGGCTAAGCATGATTTTGCCAAGTGGAGCCAGGAAGATGAAAGAAAGGGAATAAGACAACATGGATGGCAAATTCAAGGGACTAGATGAGGAAGTGGGATCCGTACATCCTAAGAGAGTCTGAATTCTGGAGCCAAATCTTCAGTTCATGAAGCCCTGTCATTTTTATTAGGCTGGAAAAATCCAGCAGCCATATTTAAAGGTTCATTTTGAGAAAAACATAGAATGCCACATTCTACTCCCCACTGTCAGTCCCACAAAGCCCCATTTACAGGGTTTAACATCACCATCACCTTTTATAACTACAACATCGAGGTCCATTGGAATCCAAAATCATAGGCAAATTAGAGACACAGAACCTTCCGAAAAGCAGGGCCAAGTGTGTCTCCATTCCGCTCCTTGAACCTGGCATAGCACTCTGCACCTAGAGACACTTATGAAATGCTCATTCAGTTAAGGAAAAGGAATCAGAGAACCAATGTAGTCTTTTCATTAGAGCTCTGACCTGGGGATAGCCAATGCATCTCTCTAGATGAGAAGACCGGAGTAGGGCAATCACTTTCTTTGCCCGTTCTTGTTACTGCAAATGTGTTTGTCTAGAGATTAAACCTCGGGTCTCACACACACTATGCAGATTCTGTGCTGCTGAACCGTGTCCCATGTCCAAGTTTTTAAAGCGCTATGTCATAGATTTTATATGAAAAATTTCAACAAACTAGGAACTAGAAGTTAGGAACTTGTGAATAAAGAACTTAACTTTGCCATCAGACTACTGATGCCATCTGACTACTCCAGACCTTTGTTTCTTTGACTGTTAAGAGTCCAACATATGAGTGTGTATACACACACACACACACACACACACACACACACTCAAGCCAAATACACACTCACACTTTTTTCCTGTTATTTTATTGTTATTATTATTTTTATTAATTACACTTTATACACTTTGTATCCCCCCATAAGCTCCTCCCTCCTTCCCTCCCACCCCCTTCTTCACACTTGCCCCTTCCCAAGTCCACTGATAGGGGAGGTCCTCCTCTCCTTCCTTCTGATCTTAGTTTATCAGATCTCATCAGGAGTGGCTGCATTGTCATCTTCTGTGGCCTGGTAAGGCTGCTCCCCTCTCAGGGGGAGGTGATCAAAGAGCAGGCCAATCAGATTAAGGAGAGCAACAGGACCGGAAATTTGAATACAGGGGTCTTCCCAGAGACTCATACTCCAACCAAGTACCATGCATGGAGATAACCTAGAACCCATGCACAGATGTAGCCCATGGCAGTTTAGTGTCCAAGTGGGTTACATAGTAATGGGAAGAGGGACTGCCTCTGACACAGACACACTTTTTACATTTGCATTTTAGTATCTTTGAGGGTATTTTTATTTTTTTTAAGATTTATTTTCATTTTGTGTGTGTGTGTGTGTGTGTGTGTGTGTGTGTGTGTGTGTGTGTGT
>NW_026590905.1:1832214-1909215 GCF_907164565.1 Psammomys obesus | reverse complement strand
TGTGTGTGTGTGTGTGTGTGTGTGTGTGTGTGTGTGTGTGTGTGTGTATGAATTTATGCCATCTGTATGCAGGTACCTGCAGAGGCCGGAAGAGTGTGTTGGATTCTTTGAAACTGGAGTTAGAGGCAGTTGTAATACACCCAATGTGGGTGCTGGGAACCAATGCCCTGTCCTCCGAAAGAGCAGCAAGCGTTCTTAAGTGCTGAGCCATCTCTCTAGCCCCTAACTCTGAAGTTTTCATTTGCAGCATTTGTTCTTAGTTTTGATGATGGATTCTAGGTGGTATGGGAAGCCCTGTCCTACTTGCCTGCCTGCTAAAATGTGAATGTGAACATTCCTTGTAAAATGGAAAATTAAAAAAAAAATCACTGGCTTTAATCAATATCTGGTCTCAATTCCTAGCCTCTGGTAAACTCTTCTCGAAAATCCCCAGCAGTCTTTATGTGAGAGAGGATTAAAGGGCATTAACCAAGTCAAGCAGATACTGATGTCCCAGGGCACCTGGGAAAAACCTTTGCTATTGATTAAAGGAATTAGTGATTTTGGAATGTACACATAGACAAAAAGCAGAGAAATGCAATCCCTTTCCACAAGCCCAGGCACAGGCCAGATATTCACTGGCTTCCCTTTTCCTGCCGGCACACACCTGCTGGTTCCATGCGCCAAATTTCTAGACGGAGCCCCTTTAACACTGAGCCCCCTATCTAGAAGGAATACATCCCCCAGGAGAGGTCCACAGAGCATGCCAGTCCACAATCTTCTAGCAGCCAGTAGTCTCCAGTAGCCAATGGCCAGGCAGGTAATCCACAGAGACCAGTAAGAGCGCAACCAGTCTCTGCCCTTAGTCTGCTGTGGACTACGGCTGACGCCAGTAAGCTACCCAGATTGTCTAGATGTGGTTGAAAAGCAAACAAATATAGTCAATATTTGGGGAGGAGGCAGGTGGTGATGGAGCTGTGACCAGGGTGAGGCAAGTTGAGTGCCTCGTGAGCAACAGAAGTGAAACGAGAAGAGGAACACATTCATTACAGAATGATGTGTAGCCTCATAATCCAGACTAGCCAGCGGGCCCTTCAAAGTCTTAGCTAGACCTTCAAATACCCCTGGGCCCCAATACCTCCAAACACATACAGTAGAGTTGCCTGCTGGGTGACAAAGTTCTCGCAACACTTAACTATGAATCTCTTTCACACGTAAGTTGTCTTATGTTCTTAAGACCACTTATAAGTTTGTTATGATAATATACTGCAGTAAAGCCACCTACAGCTACACATGTAACCTGATACAGAGCACACACTTGAAGCCAACAGGGAAGTAGCACCCAGAAATAACTTGCTGAGAAAGTTTGGGGTGTGTTCAGTGCTTATTTTCCATTTCAGCATACAACACGACAGTATTGTTTTACACTCTGCAATAGCCAAGCAGATTCTAACTAGCAGTCAGATTTCTCCAACCTACGGGGTAGTCATCTAACAAGGCATGGTTTAGGGAAGTTGGCATGGACCAGCTGTTTTCAGAAGCCTTTCCATGGAAGAGTAGGATGCACCATGATGAGAAAGAAGAGAAACAGATGTCTTGTTATTGTAGCAAACTCAAAGTGGAATGGAAGGGGAAAGTCCATCCATGGGATGGCCCACACAGCATCTGAAGGTCTCTCAGCTGAGGACCGAGACCCCACCATGTTCCTTCTCCACACGGAGGAGAGGAGTTTCAGAAACACTCCAAAACTGTGTGATAAGAACTCTGAGAAGGCGGGTCTCTGGCAGTAACGTGGACACTTTCAGAATTGTGAAAATCAGCTTATTCCTTTAGAATTTATCAGAGGCTTGCCATATCCAAAGACCATTTATTGAGGAGAAATGACCTCGTTCTCATCTGCCTTTCTCTAGCTCTGTGGTAGTCTTAAAAAGTCAACAGCTTTCTACTCATTTTAGCTGTGAAAATAGCTTCCCTAACAACCACTGTTTAAAAGGATGGATTGCTCTGGAGCTGTGCTTGAAGCCCCAACCCAGAAAGTGATCTCTGCTGGGTGTGGCAGACATCTTCCTGGAGGAGCCTCATTCACCAGACCAGCTATCTAGTACACCTACCCAAGGCATTTATCTTTAAATAAAGGGAAAATTAGGTTAATCTTGGATACATGAAAGAGTAAGCTAATTTTTGATAGGTATGCACTACAAGAAATGTGAATGAAGCCTTTCAGGGCTGAAATGAAAGGAATGAGAGATCAGTTGAATTCTATAATACACAGATAAAGATACAAGCAACACCAGTAAAAGAAACCTCATAAGAAAATATCAAAGAATGCATAACTGTATCCTTAGACCTATGCAATGAAAACCAACTGCATAAACAAACAAACAAACAAACAAACAAAAAAACAACAACCATTGTAATAACAGCATTTGGGAGACAATAATAAGGAAGAATAGTTTTGTGTAGGATTCAAATTCAGTTGACATTGATATATTCTAAATTGTTGTAAGTTAAGATGTTGATTACAATCACCAAGGCAACCACTAAGAATATATATAGATACAGAGATACAGAAACCAGAAGTAAATTAAAACAGTACACTAGCAAATATCCACTCAATACAAAACCAGACAGCAATAGATAAGCAAAGAAACAAGACATCATAAGCCAAATACAATACAAATAACAAAATTACCCATAGTAATCCTATCTTAACTATATTACATGAAATGTAAGTAGTTGAACTACTCCATGCAAAGAATAAAGCTGGTGATATAAATAGATATATATATTTAATGATCAAATTACAGGTTACTTACAGACACAGTTTAGATTCAAAGACATAAATACTTCAAAAGCCAAAGTGTAGACAAAAACCTACCACAGAATTGGTATACAAAAGGAAACTGGGATGGCCATATTGCAATCATTTAAGTAGACTTTTGACCAAAGATGCTAGTAAAGACAATGAGAGATATTTTATAACAACAAAAGTTTCAATTAATCAGGAAGAAATAACCATTATAAACACATACTCACCTAACAACAAGGTCCAAAACATGTAAAACAAAATCTGTAAGACTCAAATGAAGAAAAATGTCACTTCAATGAGGGTTTAATACCACATACTCTTTAACATAGAGCTGATAAACATTAGGTCAACCAAGAAAATATGGCACTTAAAAACTGTAAATTAATTAGGCCTGCAAAACAGACAGCTTACCTAACAACACTGTAATACGCTTGTTTCTCACATGTATATGGAATATTCTCCAAGATAAACTGTATGTCAACCCATAGAATAAGTCTCAATGGATTCAAAACTGTTGAAATTATTTTAATAAAATTAGAAATCAAAGTGGAAATAAATTTTAGAAATTTGTAAATATGAACAAATTGGATAATACATTCCTAATTAACCACTGAGTGTGTTAATGGATTAAACAGTGTCCTTAGATCTTCATATTTTCATGTTTTATTTGGAGAAAGCATCTTTAGAGAAATGGTCAAAGTTAATTGACAATGTACCAACAGAACCCTTAATTCTTTCTTTCTTTTTTTTTTTTTTTGATTTATTTTTTATGACTCATTTTTATTTTATGTAAATTGGTGTTTGGCTTCCATGTATGCCTATGTGAGGGTGTCAGATCCCCTGGAACTGGAGTTACAAACAGGTATGAGTTGCCACATGGATGCTTGAACTTGAACTTGGGTCCTCTAGAAGAGCAGCCAATTCTCTTAACTGCTAAGCCTTCCCTCCAGCCTCAGGAACATTTTACCGGACTAGTGTCTGCAAAGGAAAAGAGCCAGGCATGGCTGTACACAACTTTAATCATAGCACTCAAGACATAGAGCCAGACAAATCTCTGAGTTCAAGGCCAGGCTGGTCTACATAGTGAATTGTAGACCAGATAAAGACTCTGTCTAAAAGGAAAGGACATCTTTAAGGACAGGCAGATTTAAAATCTTATTTTCCTATTTTTTTTCACAATCTCTCTTATCTTTAAATAAAACAAAGCAAAATGTCAGATAAAGGGTTAGAAAAAAAAAAAAGAGGGCCAAGACTTGAATTAATATAAAATAAAGGAGGAAATAACATCATGTGAGGGAAAATGTTATCTGTACATTAAGGGGTGCTAAGTATCAAAAAGAGGGTTTCTTTTCCTTTGTAGGATGACAGAGAATCAAACATGTTTCTGAGCTGAGCAAAAAGAGTGAGCAATTAGATGGGGTTGCAATTACAGAATTGGGGGCTCAGGTTGAAAAAAAAGGCACATACGGAGGCTGCTGGGGAGCTGGCTCCTGGGAAGCGGGAGCCACATGTGTGTTAAGTGAAAAGACAGAGACCTTATCCTCCATAGGAGAGAAAAGTTGGGGTGGCTGTGGGTATTAAGAGATTCTAAGGAAGTTTAAGGGGAAAGATGGTGGCATCTAAGGTAATCTCTTATGACTGTCTCCATGAAGTTAAAATTAGCATTTCTCGTTAGGTTGAGGGGTTAGAGAGGGGTGTGTAGGTTGCTTGGAGGAAATGATGGTGCAAGGGCTGAACCACTGAGGGAGGATGGGACAGTGGGAGATCAGCTGCTGCAGACAGACTTCAAAGACTGTGTCAATGAGCAGCAAAGCCCACCTGACTTCACGGTGGCTCCAATTTGTAGGGTTAAGATTGTTCCAGAAAGGCAAGTGATGGCCAGAGGTACTTCAGAGCCCTGAAATAGGATTGGATTGGTACTCATCGTCATCAGCCACAACTTCTCGGCTTTGGGCTCCTACCATCTGGCACAGAGGATAACTGTTTCTCCTGAAACTGTTCAATGGGGGTATAAAGTTTCTCCACACTTACATGGTAGAAAGTTCTACTCCACTGAAATGCTGTGCATTGTGTGCTTCATTTCTGGACTTGACCAATATACACAACAGACTGAGTTTAAAGAGCATATACAACCCCAGAAACAGACTCAGGTTTACATTCCTCTGTAGTTAAAGATGATCATGTATTTTATAAAAAAATACCATAAATTGAAAAAAAAAAAAAAACTAAGGTGAAGTAAAACTAGTAGTCCTGAGCTCCACCCCTCACTGAGGAACTTGGGCAGTTGGTGGGTTCTTGGAGAGTCAGTGATGCAGCCAAGGGTAGGTTGCCCTTGTTTCAATAAATGACATCCACCACTCATGTTTGTGCAGACAGCCCACAATTAAGCTGAGTCACATGCATACACACACACACAAACAAAACAACAAAACCACACACAAACAAAAACACATGCATGCCCATTCATGCCCACACAAAGTCAGAGGGAATCTACTAGGAAGAAGATTCAGCAAGAGAAAAGTGATGAGCTGGGTTACTGTGGGTGAAAACCATCAAATTAAATACATACATGTATGAAACTAACAAAAAACAAGAAAGAACGGTTTTAAAAATAAAAACATGGGCATCTGGAGAAGTAGCTCAGAATTAAGAGCACTTGCTGCCCTTGTAGAGGACCTTGGTCCAGTTCCCAGATGGTGGCTCAGAACCATCAGTAACTCCAGTTCTGGGAAATCCTTTGCCCTTTTCTGGTCTCTGTAAGCATTCTGCTTACAGAACGTATACATATACATACATGCACACAAAACGTTCATATGCATAAAATAAAATATTCTTTTCCTTTTTATAAATTGACTTATTTATTTATTTTATATCCAGATTGCAGCTTCCCCTCCCTTCTCTCTTCCCAGTCCCTCCCTCTCACCTCACTTCTCCCAACCCCTCCTCCCCTTCTCAGAATAAAAAGGGGCCTTCCATGATTATCAACCGGCCTTGGCATATCAAGTTGCAGTAAGAATAGACTCATCTTCTTCTATTGAAACTAGACAAGGCCCAGTTAGGGGAAAGGGATTCAAAGGCAGGCAATGTAGTCAGAGACAGCCCCTGCTCCTGCTGTTAGAGGTCCCACTAAAGATCAAGCTGCACAACTCTTACATATGTGCAGAGGGCCTAGGTCTGTCCCATGCATGCTCTCTGGCTGGCAGTTCAGTCTCTATGAGTCCCGATGGCCCCAAGCTAGTTGATTCTGCAGGTTTTCTTGTGGTGTCCTTGACCTCTCTAGACCCTTCAATCCTTCCTCTCTCTCTACCCCATGATTCCCCAAGTTCCATTTAATGTTTGGCTGTGAGTTTCTGAGACAGTTTCCATCAGTTGTTGGGTGAAGCCTCTCTGATGACATTCATGCTACCCTCCTATCTACAGAATATTATTAACAGTGTCAGGGGCAGGACTGCTCTCATGGCATGGGTCTCAAGCAGGGTCAGTCATTGGTTAGCTCTTCCCTCCAATTCTGCTCTTTACCCTTACACATCTTGTAGTTAGGACAAATTGTGGGTTTAAGGTTTTGCGGTTGTCCCAAGGATGGGTTGGTGCCCCAATCCCTCCATTGGAAGCCTTGCCTAGTTATAGGAGATGGCCAGTTCAGGATCTATATCCCCCATTGCTAGCAGTCTTAGCTAGGGTCACCCTCATAGATTCCTGAGTTTCCATTGTCACTTGTCCCAGAGATGCCTGTCATTCCAGTTGTCTTTTCAAATACTTCTCCACCCATCCTCCCTTCATTCATCCAGCCTTGAATGCACTGACACAGGAGACAACTTCCTGAGCAGAACACCAACAGAATGTCTAAAACTCAAGTGATAACTCATGCTGACAAGAATGTGGAGTAAGGGGAACACTCCTGCATGGCTGGTGAGAGTGCAAACTTGTACAACCACTTTGGAAATCAATTTGGCAGTTTCTCAGAAAATTGGAAATAGATCCAACTCAAGCTCCACCATTCCTCAAGAACACTTGCGAAACTATGTTCATAGCAGCTTTATTCATGATAACCAGAAACTGGAAATGACCTAGATGCCCCTCAACTGAAGAATGGATAAAGAAAATGTACATTTACACAATGGAGTAATTACTCAGCCATTAAAAACAATGACATCATAAAATTTGCAGGCAAATGGATGGAATTAGAAAAGATCGTCCTGAGTGAGGTAACACAGACCCAGGAAGACAAACATGGTATGTACTCTCTTATAATTGGATATTAGCCTTATAGTACAGGATAAGTATACTACAATCCACAGACCTAAAAGGCTAAAGTAAAAAGGAAGGCCCAAGAGAGGACACCTAAATCTCACTGAGAAGGGAAAATAGATCAGGATGGATGGAAAGATGGGACAGAGCGGGGGAGGAAATGAGGATGGAAACAGGATTTTTGGTGGTATTTTAATATAATTATATAATTTCTCCCTTCCCTTTCCTCTCTCAAAATCCTACTATATGACTTTCCTTGCTGTCTTTTAATTACTTCTATGTACATATATGTGTATGCATATACATTCCCACACATAAACAGCTCAGTCTGCCCAATGCCATTCATGTACACTTCCTTGGAGCTGATGGTTTGGTATTCGATAACCAGTTGGCATGCTCTTCCCTTGAGAAGAGTATTCCTCCCACTCTCAGCTTTCTTAGTTGCCTGTCATGCTTTGTGTAAGGCAGATGGGCTTTTCTCCATCCGCTTTGACATGTCTATTGCTGTTGTCCTTGTTCGGCCCATGTATAGACAGTCAAATGGCTGAAACTAGAGAACTCACATTCAAAATATTAAGAACTACAATACAAGGTAGACATGACATGACATTTATGGATAGCATGAAGTGGAAATTACTTCTGAAAACCCAGGGACGATGGGGAAGGAAACAAAGCTATTTTGACCAATCATAAAGAATTCTTAGGAGTAAAGATGAAAATAATACAATGGTCCTTTACATTCTTGCCTTAAAATAGAACAACTGAATCTGAGTCAATTCCCCATAGCTAGTTTTCTTCCTAACAGCCATATATAATATGGTAATATAAAAAGTAAAGAGTACTAGTGTTGGGAATATTTGAAGATTTCAAAGTAAGTTTCTATTGTTTTTTTTTTCTTCAATATTATTACAATTTATTCACTTTGTATCCCAGCTGTAGCCCCCTCCCTCATCTTCTCCCAGTCCCATCCTCCCTCCCTCTTCTTCTCCTATGGCCCTCCCCTAGTCCACTGACAGGGAAGGTCCTCCTCCCCTACTATCAGACCCTAGTCTATCAGGTCTTCCTCTGTGGCCTGGCAAGGCTGCCTCTCCCACCCCACCCCCAAGGAGGAGGTGATCAAAGAGCCGGACACTGAGTCCATGTCAGAGACAGCCCCTGCTCCCCTTACTAGGGAATGCACCTTGAGACTGAGCTGCATATAGGCTACATCTGAGCAAGGGGTCTAGGTCCTCTCCATGAATACTGCGTATTAACAATGTGTGATGGGGTGGTTGGTTCCAAGTAATGACAAGACTTAAATGAGGTCCTGAACACAAGACAGAAGCAGCCTGAAAACTCAATTCTGAAGAAGTAAGAAGACCGAGAAATGTGTGGCCCTGTGAAATAGCAGGGCACAGTTTCTGTTTTGTTTTGTTTTGTTTTGTTTTGTTTATAGCATTGTTTGGGGCACAAACTTCAAGTCAGTCCTTCAGTGTTCAAACCCTGTGTCACTTAGCATATGGCTGGATGCTCTTGGGATTATTAACCCTTCAGGCCTCACTTTCCTCTTCTATCAAGAGGATATGATATCAGTAAGTGTGGTTGATTCTGCATCTCCAAGCCATGGTTAGGTTTTCTCTGGGCGGGGAGGGTGTTTATTTGTTTGGGGCTTGTTGTTGTTTTATTCATTTGTTTGTTGCCACTAGGCACAGCCTGAAGTTATCTGGGGAAAAGGACATCAGGTAGAAATGTTTTCACCAGACTGGCCTGTGGGCAAGTCTGTGAGGCATTTTCTTGATTAACGTTTGATGCAGGAGGATGGTCCCGTGAACTTCGAGCAGTGCTATCACTGAGCAGGTATAAGAACACAGGCTGAGCAAGCCTTGAGGCGCAAGCTAATAAACAGTGTCCCTCCATGTCTCTGCTCTGGTTCCTGATTCCAGATTCCTGGCCTGACTTTTCCCTTTGTGGTGCACTGCAAGTTGTAAGCTGAAATCACCCATTTCTTCCCCAAAAGCTGCTTTGGGTCATAGTCTCTATCGCAGTAATAGAAAGTAAGTGGGACACTCTGGGAGTAACTTAAATGCTTGATCATAATTCACTGGCAGATTTTTATTTGTGTTCCGTTTTTATCGCCGTAAAACCCCAGCCAATATACTTTCCATTTTACAGATAAACTTTTTAATCACCTGGAAGGGCTGGGAGGGCTGCAAGGACTTACCCGCTAAAATCAGCTCCAAATCAAGATGGACAGAGAACCTAGAGGCCCTGAGTGCAGGCTAGTGTTACAGCTGAACTACACTGGCCGCTCTCCGCTCCTCACCCAGCAGTCCTGGCATTCCCATCGCCAGATGCTCTGCCGCCCATCTCAGCATGCCTGGTATTTTCAGAATCACTAGAAAATAGAGAAGAGCTCCATGGAGCAGGGTTGCGATATTCTTAAATCAGCCACTCTGGGGTTCTTCAAGGGTCAGCGTCTACCTCCTCCTCCCACCCTTGCCATTCCCCATCCAAGAGCCCCTTCAGACAATCACCCGGAGGGCCAGCTCCCATTCATGGAGACTCGGGCAGAATTACTGCAATTCTCTGCGAACCTCTTCTCTGAAGCAGGGCAATTTTCATAAGCTGGAATAAATCCTTCCCGTGACAATGAGTAATTTTTATGGTCTTTCTGCAGCCATCTAACTAATTGCACATCTCACATTTTATAATTTTCCCTCCCCCACCAGCACAAGAGTGGTGGTTAAGCGATGAATGACCTTGGCCTCTTCTCCCTCAGAACCTGTTCAAAATCATTAAAGGGAGGGGGAGGTATGTATAGCTGGGATCTATGCAGAAAGTATAATTGTCCTGTTCCCTGCTTTTTCTACAGCTGTCCAATCTACGTGTTTAAACAAGCCGGCGGTTGTGGAAAGTTTAGGTGTGATGAGAAATTATTCCATCCATTTTAGGCACAGTTACCTTTTCCCAGACCAATTCCAGCTGTCCTTGTTAAATGGTAATTGTGCAGATGTCTAAGGTACAGAAATACACAGGAGCAAGAGGACACACAACCAATCTATGAATAAATCCCCAGAAGCACGATAAACGCCCAGTAACATCTAGATCTTTAAGCTCAACGGGGACCCTAACAAGGGAACCGTGTTCTTCAAGGGATCCGGAGAGGTGATAGGGAGTTAGAGCTTGAAACCTGAGTAGGAATTCTCCAAATATGTGAAACAACATGTATAAAGGCTTATGACAGCGTTGCGTGCTCGCAAAACTGCCAACATTACAAACACTGTGGCTAACCAGAGGGGAGCTGGGGGAGGGGCTGGGAAACGGCTCAGGAGTACTAGCGGTTGCACAGACAAGCTCCTGAAGGCCTTGTGGCCGTTCAGCAAAGGGTGGTGGGCTTCGACCTGCCGCAATGGGCAAAGCTTTGTATTGTTTATTTGTTTGTTTGTTTTTTAATGCTAAAGTCATGTAGAATTTTGGGAGGCTGATGCCAATAGCCTCCCAAAGAAGAGCAAAATAAAGGGAATAAAACTCTAGAAAGAGTCTGTGTCAAAGATGGAGACAGCAAGAACAGAGGTCAATGTTCTTTCTGTCACCTCTTTTTCAGTGTTCCTGGGCCTTGGGGAAGTGATATAAATGCCTTGTTTAGGAATAGTGTGTGATTATATTTTGTTTTTTTCCATAAGCCCAATAAATGCTCAAAATATAAAGTCTAAGAAATTTTTAAACACACACAAAAAAATGCTTCTGGCTTTTACATATACTTTTTCAATCTCTTGTCTGAGTAAATGGAAGTTTAGGCCAGGAATTTAGCTTCTGGTGAGCTGTTAGCATGTAAAGAACTTTACACTTATTTGACCTCTGACCCTGCAAGGTTACAAGAAGGAAAAGTCCGAGAGCATTGCATGTGTCCAGTGAAGAGACTTCATACCAACTTCTCCACTTTAAAAACAGACAAGCTGAATCCAAGAGAGAAAAGTCGTTCATAATTGTCTGTCTTAGGGGTTGGGAATGACAAATGAGGGGCAGTGATAGCATGTCCAATGAGCAGGACACAAGTACCAGAAAGTGACAAGATGCATGTGGCTGCGAAGGCAGCAATTAAAAGAGAGCGAGAGAGGAAGGAAAAAACAGAGGTAAGGCTGGTCTCCATCATTAAATTCAGATTGTGAGTGAACTCAAAAGCAACCTCTCTACTAAAGGTAGAGAATGGCAGGCCAAATGCCTCAGTTTCCCCTTCTTTCCTCTAGAGTGTGAAGAGATGTCTAGGCAAACTCCTGGGAAGCTTATCAGAAAACGGACTGGATTATTTGAAAACCTGAGTGTCACTGGGAAGAACTACAGCCAGGCAGGTTTTCCATGTGTCAAACTAGTACTAAAACACGATTATTTCCACTCAACACATGAAAGCACGTCCTACCTCATGTCTTGTGGTGGAAATCCTGACACATCCAGCTCACAGTTGTAGTCTGGCTCCTTCGAACACTGCACTACTTTGTTCATTCTGCATCCCTCTTCTTGTGCGCTATGGGAACGGCTCTCCTTGCCTTATGTATCTTTCTGTCAATATAATGAACCTCCCCACCCCCACCCCGATCTGAACCTGCCTCATCTTCTCTGGCCTCAGTGACTTGAGCCTCACACGTACTTCCACCCATCTTGGGACAGAAAGCGTCTTTATACACTTTTCTACTTGGCTTAAAAGAGTCTTGAAAATCAGATATTTTATATCAAATGACAGGCAACAACTAGAAACTTGAAACCCGGTTGCGGGGGGGATCCTTTTGATGAAAAATCTCTTCCGTATGTTTGGAAACCAATCTGCTCTCATGTTAATTGAACAGAATGAACATACATAAAGCAAAACAATTTCTTAAGATCTTCCTTTTATGGCCCTGGGTTCAAAAGCATTGGATTGCAAACTGTTTCTGCCGAGGCTCAGAATGTTTTGCAGACGGTTGTGTGCTCCTAACGCAATCTGGCTCAATATATTGGGCCAAGCTACTCAATTCTGTGAGTCATGTGATGTCCTTTGACATTTTAAATGTGCTCCACATTGCTGTGCCACAGAGAGCAGCAGAATTACAGAAGGAACATGTTCTGTGACCATGGTCTGGAAACGGAATTAGAACCAGAGTTAGAGAGCAGATGCACAGTTTCAAAAATCAGAATTGCTGGACTGTGAGTCTAGTCCCCACTCCTGGTCAATTTTGTTCCTCTGAAAGAAATAAGAGCCATCCTTTTTTTTTTTTTTTTTTAATTTTGCATCCACCACTCTGAGCCATCTTTGTCACTCTTTCTCACTATTCAGGAGCAAAGGAATGTGCCCCATTTTTTGGATGAAATAGATCAAAGGTGGTCAGGAGTTTTGGAACTATCCATGAAGGTCCTATGTGCTCTCTTGGACACCAAGCCCATCAAGTAATTCTCAAAGCCTCAGGAGATTGTGTTGCTCTTTTTTCTATAGCTGTTTCACAGACAGTATCTCTGATAAATGACTTAGTACCAAATGAGTTATCATTAACACATATCCTCATGAGGCACAACCACATAGAAAATGCCCTTAAAGAATCAGGAAATATTTAATATTAAAGTAACTGACAATGATTCTGGATAGTCACTATCTTTTTCCAGCTTTCCCATATCTTCTCATTTTTCATCATCCCCACCATGTTGCTTTATCTCCAACAACACCAGGAATATGTGGCCTTGTACAGGAGGCTTGCCACAGTTGAATGGCCTGTCCATTCCTATTCATTGATCAAACACACACACACACACACACACACACACACACACACACACATACACACACACACACTTCTCTTTCTGAATTCAATTTTAAACCCTCTCTATATGTCCTCCCTGGCTACCTTGACTTATCAAGTCCTTAGACTTTATTCTTTGTTTCATTACAGCTCGCATTAGGTATCATTATCTGATAGCATCCCTGTTATCCCAGATTATTAGGCCACTGAGGACAAGGATAGGACCTCTTCAGGACTCCTGCCCCTTAACTAATTGCTAACAATTAAACCAGACAGAGGTGTGACAGTGTTAGCTTGCACCAGCTTATGAGAATCATTGACCTCTCAGGATTTTTGTCAGCTAACATTAGAAATTATATGTAATCTTAATAAACAAATAATACACTTTGAACAAAGTTAAATTTCCAAAACTTATCACATTGTAATGCTACTTTTTTTGGTTAGCTGTACATTTGGGATCATATATGACCATTGTTCCAGCTGTTGGCAGTGTGATCATGCAGTTACACATCTCTGTCCAACTCCCAACCATAAGTAATACCACGTCAAGAGTGAGACTATACACAACCTGGAAAATGATGTAAGCCAGAGCTTGCTTTATTGTTTTGTTGATTGTTTACACTTAAAAAAAACCCAAAAAGATTTAATGCACATTAGATTTATAGTATCTATAATCACTGCAGTTTGAATAACACAAACCACTCTGAGTATTTGGAAAGTACATTGAACTCAGCAGTCTCTCATGTGTCACTGGAAACAGACAGAGACATGACATGTATCTTTGTAGTTTGACTTTATTTTGTTTGTTAAACTATCAACCAACACTTATGTCAGAAAAATATATATTTGTCACTTACCATCTACAATAGCTATAGATACAAGAGTTGGCCAAACAAGAATGGAAACCTTGGCAAAAATCAATTGGCTTTAAGGAACTCAGAGTAAAGAGTATGGAGGCTGAGGAGATGGCTCAGTTGATGAAGCTAGGCGGGTATGACAGATCACCTGTATGTAACCCCATCTCTCAGAAGGCAGAGACAGGCACATGCTGGCTAACTTGACTAGCCACATCGGCTAGCTCTGTGTTCATCCAGAGACTCGTCTCCATAAATAAATTGGAATGGGATGGAAAAGGACACCCCATGACAATTGCTGACTTACACATGCAAACATGCACACACACAACCACACACATTCACATGCAAATAGAAAGCATTGTGGATTTTACTGGTATTTATAAACTATGTACTACCTACCCTTTATACTAATAAAATGTATAATGAATGTATGTATGCATATGAATATATGTAACTTTCTATGTTAGTAAGCCAATTGTTTTAAAAAAGAAAAAAGTCTACCACTGAGATACTGGATTCAGAAAAGAGGGACCATAGAATGGACTTAAGAAGTCAGGAATGGACTGATGAGGTTTGAATGTATCCCCTAATGTTTGTGATTGAGAAACTTAATTCTTTTCTGCAACAATGTTGAGAAGTGGGATTTTTTTTTTTAAAGAAGTGATTAGATTATGAGGACTCTGCTCTCATGTATGGACCAAAGCAATTTTCTCAGGAGTGGGTTCCTGATGAAAGGATGCATTTGCCCCCTTCCCTCTTGTGTGTACTCATGCCCCCTCCATGAGCTGATGTAGCTAGAAGGCCCTGAAAGAGCTAGCTCTCTCAGCTATAGACTTTCCAGCCCCCAGAACTCTAAGAAATATGTTTATCTGTTCCTGCAAATTAGCCAATGTCCAATATTCTGTTACGGTAACATAAAGCATGCCATGGTGGGGTTACAGGTACAGAGAAGTTGAGACTTGACCTTGGCCTGAAGGGTTAGAGAAGGAGACTTGGTGGGGGAAGTGGGCGCCAATACTCCATTGCACAGGACAGCACCAAGGATGCAGAGATGGATTAGAAGCTCACCCTGCGTGGGAAGAAGCGGGGCATCTGGACTGCAGGCGATGGGTGATGATACAGAGCAAGCCAGAAGGGGCTGGATTCCAGAAACCAGTGCCTGTGAAGAGGAGAATTTGATTTAGCAGCTAGTATGGAGCCATCTTGGGTTCTTGAAAGCAGGAGGAACAATAAAGGAACAGTGACTTTGGAGGATTAACAGGGCCGCTGGGGTGCTCTAGGTAGACCTGAGTGAGTCTCTCTGAAGAGCAGAGAGCTGGTGAGGCAGTGAGGTACCACAGCCCCCACCTGCTTCTTCCACTCACTGTTTCTTCCCTTTTCTCCAACAGCTCAGCCACACCCCCTCCCTCAACCATCACTACAGCAGCCCTTTTCTCTGGCATCTATGATTAATTTTTCTTAAGAGTGTGTGCAGATAGATCAGTGAACGTTTCATAGATTCTGTCTCATTATGGTTTTAAAACTTCCTTTTGTCTCAACCAATTACGTAGTAATAAAAATCTGACCTGAGCCAGATCAAACATTTTTTTCTTTATCTGAGATTCAGCTATGATCAGAAAAATCTAAAAATAATTCGATTCTGTATTCTAGGAACCCAGACATAAGATGCTAACTCAGCATTATCAGATGCTCTTTAAAATCGACTGCATAAATTCTTCTTTCTTCATTTTATTATTTGTGCATCTCTCTCTCTCTCTCTCTCTCTCTCTCTCTCTCTCACACACACACACACACACAGAGAGAGAGAGAGAGAGGCACACATGTGCACAGGCTTCCAATATATGACAGTATATCAGCTGGATTTCTCCAGCCTGCCATTTCTACTTGCCTGGATTATTGAAAAAGGGGAATACTCCCAAAGCAGTTGTTTTCTTTTTAAGTGACATTTATAGGCTTTCAAGAATTCCAGTTGCTTTGAGGTCCATTGCTCACACCTAAATAGTAGACTTGAAAATTGTGTTTACTTCATCATATTTAAATAGTCTAATTTAGCCACTGTGCCACTCTAAGTACAAAGAACATGTCTAATTCCATGGTCACGGCATATTGCCCTACCTAGCCAAGCATTAATTGAATAGTCTTTGGGTCACAGCTAAGGCATGATGGCCTCGTGATGCAAGATATACCTGTTGACTTCAATATGACTGTCTCCTGTTCTTATGACGATGTGCTCTTGTTTGCCCAGGCACATGGTGGATCACTGTATTAGTCCGCTTCTCATCACTGGAATGAAATACCAGAGATGGTCTACTGGTGGAAGAAGAAAGGTTTGTCTTGGTTTATAGTTGTGGAAGGTTCAACTCAAGATGAGGTAGTCCCACCGAGTTGGACCCAGGGATGGTAGCGCATCATGATAGGAGTGAGTAGTGATAAAGCCACTTATGTCTTGGAGAAAGATGGGAACAACAGAGAAGAATGGTTCCCACAATCCCCTGTGAAGATATGCCCACTTGGATCTACCTTTGCAAGGTCCACAGCGCTTCCCAACCCTGCCGTCCTAGAAACTGAGGTCTTATACAGAGATTTTGGGTGGGGGAAATTCATCACACACACACACATATATAAAGATATACAAGTGTGTACCCATATATGTGTGTGTGTGTTCACATAGTGTGAACAATAGAATGATTCTTGAGAGAGGAGAAAAGACTGTGGTTTTTACTTCTTCGGAAATGACATTACTACAAAGCAAAGTCTATAGCCAGGCTTTTTCTTCTTCTTCTTCCCAAATTTAGTCATTTTTTGAGAAGCTACCAGAGCAGACCCTTGAACACATTCTCACATGCACGCTTACGGGCACGCATGGGGCATTCCTAATCTGCCTTGGAAATGCCAAGCCTACAAACACTTCTGCCCAAACTGCTCAGACACTTCGACTGCTGCTTCCCTCCTAGCGCCCTGTTGACAACCCACATGGACTTGGCTCCCTAATTTTTCTCCCTTCCAAGTATAAAAATAAAAGCACATAATAAATTCCAGAAATTTTTAGGGACCTAGTCAGCTCCTTTTGACAGGTCTATGCTGGGCTCTGTCAGCATTCTGTCAAACCTCGGCACTCGGTTCCATGAAAAATTAAGGCAGGTTGGTGTCACCCATCAGAGTCAAGGACTACCTGTCCATTCATGTCATCAATGAGGTCTCTTTTCTTTTTCTTTTTTTTGTCTTTGACATTGAGGATCTCAATTGAGAAATTCAGAGACGGGATGTGTTTGATGATTTTTCAAGGGAAAGAAGCTAACATGTGCACAGCTAGCTAAGAATAACTCGGCACTGAACTGGGTGTCACCAACCCTTGGAGACCGCGAAACTGTCAGCAAGTGCTGCGCTTGGAGACAGAAGTGTGGGCACTGCTGCCCATTCCCTGACCCCTCCCAGCCCCCAGACTTGCAGGCATGCTCCTTCACAGCACGCAGCCATCCCTGTATCTATCCCAGTTCACCTCTTGGCCCATGCTAAGATTTCCTGAATAAGATACTCCATTCCGTTAGGATCCCTGGAGATGTGGAGAGAGGCTAGCTATTTCACGGATATGAGGATACATAGCAGGAATGTCATAGACACCACTCTGCTTGTCAGGGCTCTGTTTCTTCTTACCAGTGTGAGGAAGTTGAACACACAAGGTACGCTGACTTCCAGCAGCTGCCCCAGGCTGAAGCACAAGCTTGCCACTGAAACCAAACTAATGCTCCATTTGTTTTAACCTACCCGCAGACTCTTCTTTTACTTCTATGAGAACATCCATCAGTCTGTGGTTCTCCAGCGTCACAGATTCTTGTTGGATTTTGAGAGTCTGGCAATGAAAGGTTAGAAAGCTATTTATGCATTTGCTCTGTTAGTCCTAGCTTTGTTTTCTCTAAGGAAAGCAGAGCTTGCTCTGTGTGTCTGTCTCATCTAGAGTCCGTCATTGCTGAGTAGTTCTTCTTGCTACACTGTCAGCTTTCTTTCTTCAAACATACTTACAGGGTGATATATGCTCATTCACTTACATCTGCCCAGTAAATACTCTGTGAATGTTAACTCCACATTAATGCCAGCACTGCTGAGCATAATCCTGGCCAGGCACATGTGAGACATTGTGCTAAATCCCTCTCCACACCCAGATAGGAGAGATAAAGTAAGGTTGACGAAAAATTCTGAGCTTCCCTTAAATAAGTACCATGATCACTGCATGAAGGAATGATTATAAAGTGTAATGGTTGTGTGTGTGTGTGTGTGTGTGTGTGTGTGTGTGTGTGTGTGTATGAGCCTGTGAGTGCACGCACACACACCCACACACACACACACATATCACATGAGCTCTGCCTATTAACTCATAAATTAACTATAGGGATAAGTAGATTACAGTTACCAAATCCTTCCTTGGTTTCAGGCACCAAGAAAACAGCAGTTGATCCTAACATCAAAATCATGAGACAGGGGCTATATTATTCCCAATTTCCTGACAGGAAACTAATGATTCGAGGAGCTGGAGCCAAGTCTAGTAGTACTATGCTCCTCACTGGGCTTTATTTCCATTCTGCTTCCACCCTTATTCTTCCAGCAGTGACTGTGGCAGGCCTAAAACACTGGCTGCCTCAACCCTTTGAGGGCTGTGATTTTTCATATTCAGAACAAATAAGATCACATCTACTCTCCAGGTAGGCCTTTGATTTCACACTCACGGAGGACACTGACCGTGATTCCTTGCTTCCATCATCCTACAAATGTGTTTATGTGATTTAGGAGCTGTCTAAAAGAAATCCTGAAGGTGAATTAGGACAAAAGAAGGATATCCCACCCACAGCCAGGCTAGGCTTACCCACTGGGAAGAGCTCCTTTCTTAGAAAGTCTTGCTAGCTGCTGCAACATACGGTAGAGAGGGATGCAGGTCCTAACAGCCAATAGGAATCTTAGCTATACCAGGAATAATGAGGAGCCATCCCTTGGCCTACGCCTAGAGGTGATCATCATGGGATTTGTAGAAAAAAACTATAGTGAACCAAAAGAACTTCCTAATGGAAACCTGTAATTATAAGAGAGACTCTTAAAGAGACTGTATTGATTGCAGGGACAGGGTGATGTGAGCACCAGTTGGCATTTTATTCCCAACTAGTCACAGCTGCCCATTTTTCAAGGAATTTTATAAACAATATAAAAAGTACATAACGAGGACCCATCATCCTCACTTCCCACAACCTCCACTCAGGGCTGTCTACCCTACATAGCTTAACACCTATCCTACAGAAATCTGTAAATCACAGAACAGTTCTCCAAGTTTGCGCAACTATACCCACCACCATAAGATAAATCAACTCTGTGAAGCTCTCCGAGTCCCATGGCTGCTCTGGCAGGTGATAGACCATTAGTCCTACCCACGACACCAGCCTGTCCCTGCAAATGTCTTCCTCTTTTCAGCCTAGACAAATGAGCACAAATATAAAGCCTTGATAAAAATGTATACTATACTGTCATAAGGAAAAAGACACAGCCATGAGTTAAAAGCTTTAAAACTCAAGGAAAGAAACAGAACATTTGGCATCCTCTCAACGCTCACACAGAACAGTGAGTTGACAAGATAAGAAAAGTTGTATTTCAACTCTTGAGCTTGGGAGATGGGAGTGGAGTGGTGCATTTCCCTGCCTCTGGTAGGGCAGAAGTACATAGAGCTATTTACAGAATTTGGGGAGAAGATTTTCTGTAGGATGGAAAGAGATACACCTAAATCACGAATGAGGATATTAGACAAAATGAGCGAAGGACAAGATGATTCTCCATGACCTTTATACAGAGAGCCAGATGAATGGCTAACTGGGGAAGACAGCTGACTCCAGTTGACAATGGAAGGAAGTTATGCCCACTTACCTATAGCAAAATAAATGGAAGGTCAACATAGGACAGGCATCTCAAACCTCAGCAGGACAGGAAAACAAAAGTCAGCCATGTAAAACTACAACAGCAAAGAGGGCATACAATTTAGAAGAACAACTTAGCCCAGAAAAAAAAAAGAAACTAAAAAAGGATTTTCTGTCCTTGTGCTTCATACTGCAGAACATATTTAAATAGAGTTTGATCCTAAGTTTTTAAAGTTTTTTTTTTTATGTGTATGGGTGTTTTGCCAACATGTATGTCTGTATACCACATATGCACATTGCCTGAAGAAGCCTAGAAAGGCCATCAAATCCCCTAGAATTGGAACTACAGATAACTGGGAGCCATCATGTGGGTGCTGGGACCAAACCCAGATTGTCTTCAAGAGCAATAAGTGCTCTTAACTACTGAACCATCTCTTCAGACCCAGATCTTAATTTTTAAAAACAGCTTCAAAACCTGTGGGCAAAGCTACAAAACAAGGTGTTTTCTGATCTAAAGGAATGTTTTGAGTAAAAATAGTACTGGCAGAGACAAAGAAAGGAAGTAAGGAGGGAAGGAAGAAAGGAATGAAGGAAATAGGAAGGAAGGAAACAAGGAAAGAAGGAAGGAAACAAAGGAGGAAGGAAGGAAGAAAAGAGCAGTTATAGCAGCTCTTAGAAGTAGTGATGCTAAGATTTGACTAAGACTGTCCCCCTCAGGTAACATGCATGGTGTTTGTCCCCGACTGGTGGTACTATGTTAGAAGCAATGTGAATCCGTATGTAGGTCAGTCCTCAGTAAAGAGGATAACAAAGTTAGAGTTGATTTTTAGTTTCTGCCTGTTGTCTGTCGTGAGGTGAGGATTTTCTGCCATAGGCTCCTACCACCATGATACTCTATGTCACTACAGGCCCTGAATGAATGTGTGGTAGGGATCTCTGAAACCATGAGACCAAATCAATCTTTGCTCCTTTAACTTATGTCAGGTATTTTGTCTGACATAAACTATCTAAAATCTTTTAAAACAATATGACATGGGGTGAAGTCCCGAGGAAAATCCCAGCAAATACAGGCGAAAAAAAAAATACAGTGCTGGACAATCAGCTGGAATATAGATGACATGGAGGAAAGGGGAGACCATTGAAAGCATTGCCGATTTACATAATTGATGGCCCTGAACTAGGTCGTTTAACAAAGACAGCAGAAAATGGTTGCATAAATAGTGAGGGAAATTGTCTCTGAAATGAAAGTCAAGTATCTGACTGACCTGAAATGTCCACTGTCAGGGAATGTTTCACATGTGGAAAACAACTGCCCAAACCAGGTAAAGGTTATGTAATGTTGTAGTGACCTTAGAAGATGCAGCCCAAATTCTCCTCAGCATCCCCAAACCCTGCAAGCCACCCTATCCTCAGCCAAGACTTTGAGCAAGGCTCCCCTTGAACTCCAACAAGGCCAGCAACTAAGAAACGAAACACAGCTTGAACTTGACACTGAGCAGAGATGCAGAGAAAGTGGGAGACGGTGATGCTGAAGATCAAGACCATCCCAGGTTAATGGCGTTTTACCACCTTCTCATTTGAGAGAGACTGTAATCCCAACCACACTGGCTTAAAAACAAAACCCCAGAGGAGCTTCTGCTTAGGTCCAGTCACTGTCAGGGACTCAGTGATTCCTCTGCTCTCCCTCTGTGTAGGTTTTATTCTCCAGCAAGATTTCCCCTGAAGATAGAGACTGACTGTAGTAAGTAGAACTCCAAGCCTAACAAAATAAATAAATAGAGTGTGCCAACTTGTTGTACAGTCTGGTACTGAGTCTCGTTAGATCTGATTGGCTCGTGAGCCCATCACTGAACAAAGCCTTGAGGCTAGGAGGACTTACAGCTCGATTTAGTAAGGCTGAAATCAGTTCTGAAGCAAGTAGATTCATCTCTACTCGTGGGATATGATGTGAAATGGAAGGATGTGTGAGGATGTGGAAAGGAGGTGGATGTCAGCAAAACAAGAGCAAATAGGTTCACTGCACTGAAGAATACACACATGCACACACAGACTCACACACACATAACCGCACACACACAGACAGACATACTCACACACACATAACTGCATACACATATAGACACACACACATAGCTGCACACACACACAGATACACACTCACACATGCACAAACACACACACATAGCTGCACTCGTACATGCACACACACATAGACACACATACTCACACATGCACACACACACATAGCTGCACACACACAGACACACATTCACAGGCACACATACAGATGCACACACGCGTGGACATACACACACTCAAACACAGACACACACACACAGAGACACACACATAGATACACACAATCACAGACACACATACTCATTAGACTCTCTCTCTCACTTACAAAGCATACTACAAACCAATGACCTTAAGAGAAAGAATGAAAAGGGAGTAATCACTCGAATGGGGAAGCTTCTAACACCTTAAGCATCCATCTGCGTACCACCAGCCCTGTCGCCGCCACTGTGAATAAAACATCTTCTGTCACAGGTGTGCTGCAACCAGCGCCATCCTAATAGAACAACTAAAGATAGTTTTGTTTCTGTCTAAAAGCTCACTTTGTGAAAGAGGCCCAGTACAAGGAGGCCTGGGTGCAAAGAAATGGAGGACAGATAAAATGCCTGGAGCTAATCTGAGAACAGACAGGCAGATAACGAAGAACGCTGCTCCATGTGTTCTGCAGGTATGCAAGTGTCTCCCGGGTGTGAGGCAGCACCGCCTGCTCTACAGATACATCTCCTACCCTAAGTGAGCTAGAGGGCAACTTGGCCAAAGCTGTGTCTTACAGAGATGATAGAAGCAATGTCTTTCAGTGTGATCTAAGCCCAGATGTAACTAAGGCCATGGTGCCAATCAATGGCTAGAACTGGAATGGCTGTCATCCTAGCATTTTTGACACGAAGTCAAAAATCAGCATAACTGGTTTCCAGACTTGACCCTCTCGTGGACTAGATGTGAGGAGCCCTTGAGCTTCCACCCTCTCTCCATCACATGCTGTATGTGGTGAATCAGGTGAGTGGGGCTGCCTCTGCCTGCAGACATCTGCTTTGTGAGCTCAGAAGTATTTCACAGTGATGTTTCCCTAGACAGGTTTATGGCTGGTCTTGGCTCAGTGCCTTGGAAACACTCACCACGTGATGAAGCAAGAATGTCATCCTGCAGACCATCAATAAACCACCCTGGCCTCCCCACCATACCGTCATTCCACTCTCACAATTTCCCTTCCCTCCAGCCAGCTCCCTCTCCACATCCCGAAGACATACCCACCATCTCATTAGAAAGCAACCTCCAATGGCATTCGCCACTGAGGATTAGAAGCGGCCAGTGTCTGTCTGCAGCTCTCAGACACTTTACTGTATCGTGTTGAAAGCTTGATGATGAGCATGTACCGTGCCAAAACAAAGCAAGCCGGAGTTAGGAAAGCCGTGAAGCGTCCTTTAGAGGCCTATGCCAGATCCCAGAACAAGCCCTCATTTCTTGCCTGCAATGGCAGACTGCAAACTTGAAAAGGGCCTGCCCTTTGGATTCCACCCCAGTCTGTTCATCCTGGGCTTTCCCTGCCTGGGGCAAGACTGGGTTTTCCTGAAGAAATGGCACCTTGGCTTGAGTTCCGAGAGTGCAAGGATGAAATGGATGCCATTGTGTTGAAGTCTGTCCATTCATAACCCAGGAGAGATGCTGGAGAGAACTAAAAGGTTCAGCAAAGCCTTCAAGGAATGTGCCATGGTACTTTCCTAATACCTTAAAAAAAATGACCTTGCCTGCAAACTTGTTCATCATTCGCCTTGTCTGGGCCACAATAACTATTTAGGTGGTCTCTGTCTAGAGGAAGAGTTTTTGGGGTCTTGGAATCTTGTCCAAGGAATTGAAGAGACACACACAAATAGTAAATCAACCCGGATTTTATTCAGAAGTAAAATGCACTTGCAGGTGAGATGTTCTGCAAAGGCTCAACGAGCCCTAAGCAGAAAGGCACCTCTTACTGCCCAGGACCTCCTGTTGTAGGTCCTGGAGGGGGAAGATTGTTTGCCAGTGGTCTTTTGTTTGACTGACAGGCTTGGGTTATGAAGGCCTGGGTTCTCTATGTATGTCCTTTCCAAAGATGCCCCTGATTTTAACCATATGCCCAATTATACATAGGCATGAGATAGTAAGTAGGAGTTTTCCTCTAAAAGTTCCTTTTGAGGTTTGTCTGTGTCTGCATCCAAAACTAGTCTAGGCTGGACTAGTTCAACACCCGTAGTTCCAGGACGTGCTTCAGAATGTGTCAGGTCGCAAAGTCAAAGTTAGCAAGGGTTATTTGAAAGTGGTAGGTAAGAGTGTCTGTTTTGTTTGTAGAGTAGTGTGCGCTGCTCAGTGCATGTAGAGATCTCAGGGTGCTAAGGGGTGTGAAGACAGGGGCATGACTCAAGCCAAGCAGGGTCCTGGGTCGCTTAGTTCTCCCTGTGCTGCCTGGCTCACGGGCCCTGGTGTGTATGTCTAGGTTACAACCAAGGCATAGAGAAAGAGGTATCATTCCCCCAAAAAGTCAGAAGGATCATAAGGAGATTGAAGCTCATTCACGGCCAGGGGAAAAGTATGCAAGCCTAAATTAGGAAAGTCTACGAAAGTTCAGTGGGTAACAGGCTCAAAGAGCAATCTGACTAAAAGACACTAAGCAACCGACTGTTCAGAGGTAAGACTCAATTAACCCATCTATTCTTTTAGTCAGGCCAAAGTGAATGAAGCAGGCCCCCTCATGAGCCACCCTAAATCCACATTGACATCATGGTCAAATACGAAAGAGGTGCAAAACTGGGAACTGGTAATGCTCGTACCCTTGACCACCTTATTTCTCTGGAAGACAGGACAACTTCTTAGCATTGCGGGTTCTGAGGGTAACTGTGTCCCTACTTAGGATTTCTGTTAGAATAAATACAGTGCTCATTACCAAGAAACAAAATCGACATTTAAGGCTTTGAATATTATATATAATATGCATAATATCTCTCCACCCTCCAGGAGGGCGGATCTTCATAAGGGGCCATGTAGAGCTTTTTGAAACACTGTCTGTTATCCTCTGATGACCAGTTCAGCTGACTTCTTCCACCAAATCACACAGGGACATCCAACCCTTTTTGTAAGACACCATTTTGCCAGCACCCGTTGTAATTCCTAACAGGTGATAAATTTCCAACTCCCCTTGCTGTTCAAGACTATAAATACACCTGCCATTTTGTCAAACCTGAGAGCATATTTTCAGGACTTCATGAGTCTGTGTTTCCCAGATTGCAATCCTAATTAGCCCCAAATACATGTAATTTTGCTTGTGTTCAATTAGATTGGTATTATCCTGACAAGATAGATTTAAGAGGACCTTGAATAACTGCAAATAACTGCTGGTATTTCAGCCATTGACATTTCCTGCCTATCTTCTATCTGTTTGTATCCTGATGATTAAAAAAAAAATGTACTTAGGGTCTGTCTTCTATTTAGATGCTTTTTGACACAAGAACTTGGATTTTAGAATATGCTTATCTTTGTGTGGGAGGATGTGCCATGGCATTTATATGCAAGCAGAGGATGATTTTTTTTTTTTAGGAATAGGTTCTTTCATTTGCCATTTGGGTCCAGGTGATGGAACTTGGATGGTTAGACTTGGCAACAAGCACCATGACCTGCTGAGCCAACTCTCCATTTCCCTTCAGAGAGTTTTTGATGATGGAGTGGGAAAGGAGCGATGGACTGTTACAGTTCATAGTCCTTTCTCTGCTGTGCCATGAGCATTGTTCTGTGTCTGTGTCAGCTCACACCTGGTTGTCCTGGGCCAGCCCTAAGGTACCAATTGCACAGGGCTACTTTGGGCTGAAGTCCAGCAGCCTATCTTTGCTCTGGCTGCCCATCTGTTCTGTGACCAAAGCCAGCACCTAAACTTAGCTGTAGTGACTCATGGACACAGGGCTGCCCCAGGCCTCACAAGCCACTCAACAAGCCACCTGGCCTCGGCCAACACCCTCTCCCTTCTTTCCTTCTTTTCTCCCTGTCCCCATTGTCCTTAGGGAACTACTGTTACTTAACTTTCCCAAGCTTACTGGGGCAGTCAGGGTTGAGATTTGGGGCTGGAAGACCAAGCTCATAGAGATGGCTTCCTCTTCCAATTCGCTGTCCCTCAAGCTATTCCATCTGTGTTACGGACTTCCCTGGGGAATCACCCCTTAAAGGTAAAGAAGTACTAATCAGCCATGGAGAGATGAGAATGGTGGGCCGTGTTTGGACTATGGTGGAAACACTTACTGGGCATCTTTCTATGCCCATTCCATATTTGAGTTCTATACTTGGCGTAACTATGACTTCTCAGTGCTTCTCAGAGCCTGCAGAGTTTCAGAGAGGAACCTCAAAGAGAAACCATCATTCCTTCGATTTTGTCAGACACATGTGACATGTTCTAGCTTGATTCACCACAAAATGAACTGAAAAGGTACCTACCATGTGCTGCAGAAAGAAAGATAGAGGAAGAAGTCTTCCCTGCAAACAGGAGGGTGGGGCTTAAGCAGGGAAATTAAAAATTTGTGATAAAATAGATTAAAACCAGCCTGGCTGTTATCGTAGCTACGAGCTACAAATTCCAGAAATGGAGAGTTGAAAGGCTGCCTTAATAATGAAAACATGAGGAACTAAGTTTAGTTCCCCTGAACCTATGCTTAAAGAAAAAAAATCTCAGTGTGACAGCAAGGGCCTATACTCCTGGGGCTGGGGAAACAGAGACAGGGGGATCCCTGGGGCTTGCTAGCCAGCTAGTCTGGCAGAATCCATGAGGAGATGTCTCAAAAAATCAGGTGGCTAACAATTGAAGAAGATACCCGGATACCCAACATCCCCCTCTGAGCACCACATATACACACATGCATCTGTACACACACATGAATATGTATACATGCACACACACACACACACATACACACACACTAGAAATAAGTGAATTCACCCCAAGTTCTCTATTCAATTTTGAAATAACCCTGAACCACATTTTCCATTCATTCATGAACTCAGCCAGCGAATCCTTTCGAGGCATCTCTTAGGAGTATGATGTTTTCCTGGAGGTTTCAGTTGGATCTTGCTGCTCTGGAGGTTGCCGCTTGCTATCAAATGTTTTGCACTGAGTTCCCCAAGTCATCACAAACTGGACTATGGCTACACCTCCCTAAAGATGGAAGCAACAGAGGAGGATTACAACTCAGAAAAGGGAACCTCGTTAACAACCACCATAGCTGCTTGAGCACACTCTCCCTGTTCTCCCTCCCCACATCCTTCAGGGCACTCCTCCTCCGTGATGCCATGCTTTGGTCACAATCACCTTTCTGGACACCTGTGCTGAGCAGCTCAGTTCCACATTCATAACTGATTTAAGGTTCTCCCTTTTGTGTTCATTTCCAAAAAGCATACAAATTGAAAGTTTTAAGCACATTCTGCTCCTAGTGGCATGGTTATTCATGCTGTCACAAAAATTAGTGAAAGAGAGATGGAGCAACTTTGTGAGAATTAGAAACTGAGGGGTTCCACAGCCATCTGGCATCTGCTTTATGTTGCATCTACAGACAGAAATGAACATGGATGGAACGCCAGGGATCTTCCAGACTCTTTATTTAAGGTCACAGACAATGGCATCCACAAGGTAACAGCACGTTGAGTTACTCTGTGCTAAGCAATAACCTGCATAGGTCTCTCTACATGCAGGGCAAGCCTTAAGTCATAGATCCTCAGAAACCTGCGGAGCCATGCAACTTCTCAGCTTCAGCGTTTTACAGTGAGCTACAGTGGAAACACAGCACACGGTCAGTCCATCATTGTTCCACAAAGTCAGTTGGGTTCAGTTAGGAAAGTGATAAAGCTGGTATCAGCCAGGACATGGAACGTAGACTCTGCTGGGATTGCACTGAGAGAATGAGTCAGAAGGATGTTGGGGGCTTCTCTTTTTCAGTACACAGGGGCATATTTTCTCTTTCCGTTCAGCTTCCATTTCTCCTTTTCCTTGAGCCTCTTGCTTCTGAGACTAAATGCTGGCTTCATGCTCACACCCTTTCTTGTTACTTTTGCTTCCCCATGTACCTGCTACCATCCTTTTTCTTCTAGATTCATCCTCAATGTGACATTTACTTTAAAAAAAGGAAAGAAGAGAATTAAGGTCGTATTAAGAGTTTATCTAAACATAATTAAAGTCTTTTCAGAGCATTCCCCAGAGACCTGCTATAAGAGCTTTGGCGTGCCCCCAAGATTTGAGATTCTCCCCCCTCCTTTTTTTAATTCTTCTCTCATATACTACATCCCAACAGCATTTTCCACTCCCTCCACTCCTCTCAGTCTCCCTCCCCCGGATCCACTCCTCCTATGTTTTCTTTCAGAAAAGAGCAGGTCTTCCAGGGATATCAGCTGAATATGGCATATCAAGTTACAATTTAAGACTAGACACAGACCGTCAAAGCCCTGCTACCATAGTCGGCCATAGCAACCTGGTGCAGTCTGTGAACAGAGCCATCTTCTCAAATGCATTGGATTAAATACATGGGGTTAATGATGGATACTAGTTTATTGATATGCAGTTGTCAATATAATAATGAAATAACTAAATAAATTTATTTCAATAAATAAATGAATAAATTCACTGACAGCTATGCTTTTTACAACATGTGAAATTGCTTGAGTTGCAGTAAAATTAAATGACTTTAATTCTGAAGCAGTGAAGGGAACACAGATTTCCTATCTTCAAAATGTACAACAATGGGGCTGGAGAGATGACTACGTGGTTAAGAGCACTGGCTGTTCTTCCTGAGGACCCAGGTTCAATTCTCAGCACCCACATGTCAGCTCACAACTGTCTGTTGACAGATGAATCCATCTGACTTCCTCACACAGATATATATGTATGCCAAACACCAAAAATGTATACAAAAATAAATATACTAAAAAACATACAAGTATAAAAAATGCCTTATTGATGTCAATGCTCATTACTGCTAATAATAATTATTGCCTATCTAATAACTGTTAGATTGTTGCCTATCTAATAATTGAAAGAAATGATGGGTTTAGCTTTGAGCTTCGTGAAAACAAGAGCACCACTCCCACAAAGTGAAGCTCACTGTTCTCCTGGATTATCTGGATTCTACAACTTTTTCATCGCCACACCAGGCACAGCTTTTAAGATGACACGTGCTGCACTGTGACTGTGTTCCCAAAGCTCACGTGTTGGAAACTCGATCCCCAATGTGACTGTGTCAAGAGGTGCTACCTTCCTGTCTAGAGTGTTGAAAATAAGTGACAGCTGAGTGTTTAGCCCATTGATACATTTGCACCAGTCCCTTTAAGAATCAGGGGCCCTCTAGGAAGAGTCAAAAATAAGGATGTAAGAGGGGCTAAGAGATTCCATCTTCTGGGAATGAGACAGCCATTGCAATTAGGATTTCACAGCAGACAAGGCTGCCCATTCTGAGCCGGCATAAGACTGGGCCTTTCAAAAGTCAGTCAAGAATCAGGGAGGGTTCACTGGGCCCCACCCCTTCCAGGTGAACTACTGGTTCCGGATCAATTTTGAGGGAGGGGCACTCATGTTGCAGCTGTACGCCATCCTGCTCCAGTGCATACTTCCAAACCCATAAAACAACAAACAAAAAGACATGAAGATGAGGAACGTGTTGGGAAAGGGGTGGGGGGAGGATTAAAGAAGGTTGGAGGTGAGAGTAATCACTCTGTGTTATATGTCTATGAAATCGTAAAAGAGCAAATTTAATTAACAAGAAAGAAGTGTGACCTTGAATGGGGGAATAGCAAATGATGAATGGATTATTGCAGTCACCACTGGTGCTGGTCAATTATAAAAGTGGGTTTGGGGCTGACAAGATGGCTAGGCAGGTAAAGGTGCTTTGTTGCTCAGGCCTCTTGACCTGAGGGTGATCCCAGGAACTCAGGTGATAGTAGAAGGAGAGAACAGACTCCAAAAATTTGTCTACTGACCTCTACAACAGTATCTTAGCATATGAGACCCCTGACACACATATCACTCATACGCGTGCGCGCACACACATGCACACACATACACCAATAATAGTAATAAATATTAATAATATTAAATCTATAATAAAAGTAGATTCAGTCCTCTCATGTTATCTTGACCTTGGGGATAGATGCTATAGCAGGTAGGCCCTAATCAAATAGGGGATCCTCAACCTTGCTGTTCCCCACCTCCAGAAATTTAGGAATTTCTGTTCTCTGTAAATGATCCATCCTTGAGCACTGTGTTCCTAGAGATACAGAACAGGAGAATATATCATTCTTGTTGGAAGCTGCTACTATAAGTTCAGTAATGGAGGCAAACACAAGGTGTCAGGTGCGCCAGCAGCCTCTGCTCCTTATAGATCACTTCTTGACTTTTCAACAGCATGACAAGTAGCTTTAACTGCAATTTTCTTCTTGTTTGTTAGGCCCTGGTAGTGAAGGTCCTTGAGTATTTCTTCCCCAATAGCTGAGTCTCTCCAGGGTTGGGTGAGTCTCAACAAACTCTTATAACACCCACCAACTAATAGATTTAGACTGAGAAGACTCAGGTAGAGTCCCAGCCGTGAAACCTAGTCACTGTGAACTTGAGAGCTGAGATCTGCACGGAGTCTCAAGTTCCTTGTCTGTTAAATGTTGATAGCAGCCCCCACTCTACCTATGTGTGGAGCAATGTGAGGATCCAATTATACCTCAGAAGGCCTGCTCAAATGTGAATGGTATTGGAAAGAAGTTTTCTAAGTCAGTGGCAAGGGAGAGGCCTGGCCCTTGTTCAATAGCAGAGCCAGAGGGGCTCAGAGAGGAGACACAGCATCCTCAGACTAGCCCTTCTGCCTGCCCTGTGGTCTCTCAGGAGGCTGCATTACAGATGATAAGTTGAGTAAGACAGCAAGCTACATTCCATCCTTCGGCCTGCTTCTATACTTCATTGGCTCTCTGAGAACCAGAGGAATGAGGATCAAGCCTAAGCCCTCTCGGCCTCAGTCCAGAGCTCTAGAAAAGAGAAGTACCACTAAACTTCTAAGGAGACTAGGGAAAGGCAGCACTGGTGAGCCACCATCACCTATGACTCTGAGCCACTGGGAGATAACAGCAGTGAAAGGGGCAGGGGTCCAGTCCAGGGCCACAGGCATCAGGCAGGAAGGAGAGCTCAGGTTTCTGAAATAACTTCCTGGGTAATTTTCTGATGCAATACTTGCTCAATGGCACCCATTCTAAAGACTGTCTTTCCATTGCCACTGAACTGGTTGGTCTCTGTGTGTTTCCATTCATTACCTGTCCCAAGGGGATCCATTTCATTCATTTAGAAAAGAAGAAACCAAGGTGCAGAGATTGAAACATGATGTATCCCCAGTTGTGTAAGTTGTTAGGAGAAATAAGCCAGACTCTTTAGTCTAAGGTCAAGACCCTTCAGCTGTTTCTGTCTTCTCTGTCCACCTACAGCCATCCCACTTAGACTCTCTACTCCATCCAGGCCACACTCTTTCCTGCCCTTTTCTTGACAATATCATTGTTCTAACCATAACTTCCACTCTTAGGATTCCTAGTTTTGCATCTTCAATCAGTCTTGTGTTTGAAGGAAAAGGACAGCCCGTGTTACCAAAAGGAATTTCATCCCTCCAAAATCAGTGACTTCTCTTTCGCTACTGACTTCCCTCAGAGGTCAACTTCACTTCTATTGCATACCTGGAAGCTAAGTGATCTTGACCTTGGGTCCCGTATGGTGCTTAAGGGTCATTATACACCCTGCCAACTCAATATCCATAATGGATCAGCCAGCCAGACCACTCACCTCTCCAGCACAGCTTTTATTTTTGCAGTTCAGGGCATCTCAATTGTTCGTCCGAGCTGCACTAGTTTTGAGTCATCTCTTTCTGTCTCTCACCCTTCACTTTATGCCCTTGTGTGAGCATTGGGGAGGTACTGTCTGTATCTATGCAGGCTCAGTAACCCACCAAATACAGTCTTCCAATTGGTGCCAGCTTGGCCTCCCAAGCATAAAGTCCACTGCTTCCCATCACCTGAGTTGTTCAAACTTCATCCAACCTGTATGATTCATCACCTCTAACATTCAGCTACCATTCCCTGCTGCCACCCATAGCTGTATTCTTGAGCTCTAAAAAGAATGTCATGTCTGTCAAGACTCTCCAAGTTCTTGGAGAACATGGAGGCCATTGGTCTGAAATTCCGCATCCTTTGAGATCACTTATCTTTGCATGTACATTTCGTTTTGTAACTCAGAACTATCTTCTTCATTTTGGATGTCTCTAAGAGTGTCAAACACATTAAGTGAACAGACCACATTTTTAGCTGTGATTCAAGAGTATATATCCACATGTTAACTGTTTGACTGTTATACGTATTCATTACTGTTTTCACCACATAACAGATAACAGAATACCCAACAGAAGCAAATAAGAGAAGAGAGGCTCATTTTGTCTCACAGTTTAAGGTAATACAGTCCAACCTGGTGGGAAAAGCAAGACAATGGGAGTGTGTGGCACAGCTTGCTCACAAGCCAAGGTCTCAGGCTGGAACTTGTCCCAGCTGCAATGCTCTGGCCTTGCCTCTATGATACTGTGTCTGCTTTCCATGTCCAGAAGGAACTACAAGCTTTCCAAACATGCCATGAACTGGGTCCCAAACTCTGGGGTCTGTAGGTGGTACATTTTACATTCAAACCACAGCACTGCTCTCTGTTCTGTCGCTGCCTCTTCACACCTTCCACTGCTCTAGACAAATGTGACAAATTTGTAAAAAAAAAAAAAAAAATTCAGGAGACAAATAAATACACAGTAATTTTTTTCTTAAAGAAGAAAAAAAACTAAACCAGTAAAATAAACAAGGAAAAGTTTCCAATAAAGAGCAATGATAGATAAGAAAGAACAGATTATAGACATGACATTGTCTTTTACTGTTAGAAAATGGTATTCGCTTCTTTAAAAATAATTAAGTCTCTCCCTGAAAGGGTCAAAGTGCACCTTGACCCACACATCTCCAACTGCAGGAACCTGACTCTCACAACACGTGCCACACACGCTCCCTGCCAGCCTCACCCCGTTCTGTGAAGCAGGGTCCCGCTGAAATGATCAGTGTTTTCAGAGACCCCTAAGGCCTTTCTGCAAACAGTGTTTCTCCAATTTCACCACACTACCGAGGGAAGGCTGTAAGTGACACAGATCGCACCTCAGGTGGCATCGCACCTGGGTCGCACGGACCATGGACCCAGATCTCGGTCCCTTGTCTCCATCTCCCAGAGGCCACAGAGTCCAATATTGATGGTCATATCACTTCCTGAGGACAGGCTGCACATTTGTGGAAAGCCTTGGAGCAGCATGCTCCTTTGCACTGAATTTCTATTCGCTCGTGCCTGAGATACTTACACACCTGAAGCAATGCAAGCAATTAGATAGTGAGAATGAATGCACTGCTTTTTCTTAAAAGTGTCTTTTTGCTGTCTTTGTTCTGTTTTGGTTTATGTTCGTTGTGTGTTTGTTTGTTTGTTTTCTATGGAGCATTGACCAGCTTCAAATGTGCTGTGTAGGCCAGAACATCCTCAAACTCACTGTAACTTTCCTGCCTTAGCTTCACAAGTGCTAGAAATGCATGCCATGAGCTTCCATGAACCTCCATCAGGTACACATTTGTGCAAACTATTAAAACCTATGGGTATAGTAAGAATTAGATCACTTGTTCAAGTGCTTGCATAGCATATATGAGGAGGTTCCACCTGCAGCATGAAAAGAGAGGCAGTGAAAGAGGTGGGGGAGGGGCTTATTGCAGATATACTAAGGTTAAAGATTCTCCCTCAGAAGGGGAAATAAAACAGACATCAGAAGTGGATAAAGAGAGAGAGCTGGATGAGAGAGGGGGTAGGAGGAGAACAGCAGTGGGAGGTGAGAGGGCTAGGAAAGAGAAGGGAAACCAATGGAGGGCATCTTTGGAACAAGCTGGATTTCTGACACAGGGTAAGCCCCTGTGAGGATATGGGAGTGTCTCTAGCTGACACTCCTAGCATTGGGAGTATGGTGACTGAAATGGCCACTGCCTATACCCAAGCAGGACTTCCCAGTGGCAGGGGTTGGCCACCAACCCACCCACAAAACCTTTGACCCAAAATTTACCCTTCCTACAAGGTGTGCGGAGATAAAGATGGAGCAGAGATTGAGGTAATGTCCAACCAATGAGTGACACAACTTGAGACCCACACCATGGGAGAGAGCCAACCCCTGACACTATTAATGATGCTCTGCTGAGTCTGCAGACAGGAGACTAGCATAATTGTCCTCTGAGAGGCTCCACCCAGCAGCAGATGGAATCGGATGCAGAGACCCACAGCCAAATATTAGACAGAGTTCAGAGAGTCTTGTGGAAGAGTTGGGGGAAGGATAGAGGGACCCAGAGGGGACAAGAACTCCACAAGAAGACCAACAGGGTCAACTAACACAGGCCCACGGGTGCTCACAGAGACTGAACCACCAGTCAAAGAGCATGCATTGACTGGATCTAGGTTCGCTACATATATGTAGCTGATGGACAGCATGGTCTTCATGAGGGTTCCCTAGAAATCAGAGTGGGAACTGTCTCTGACATGGACTCAGTTGCCTGCTTTTGGATCGCTTTCCCCTAGCTGGATGTGCTAGGGTGGGTTGAGGTACTCCCCTTTTCTGAGGAGAAAGTGAGGGGGAAAGGAGGAAGAGAGTAGGAGTGCAGGAGGGCAGGAGGGGAAGACCATGAAGAGAGGAGGGAAAGGGCTGCAATAGTGAATATTTTTTTAAAAAGGGAATAATAATAAACTTGAAATAAAAAAAATTATCTGAAGGTAAGATTATCCAGATTTCATGGACAAGAGTTCCTATGAGAGGCAAGGAACCAGGCATATGGCCAGATGAAGACAGAGGCCATACACTTGAGCTGCCACAGATTAAGGGAACCTCAGTTTCCTTGATGTCACAATGGGCAATAAACAGGTAATGGAGTTTTCTCTCCGGAGTCTTTGGAGGGAATGGTGATTTCAGACTTCTGGTCTCTAGGACTATAAGACAACATATCTTTTTTCTTCAAAAAAATAAAAAATAAAAACAGGCAAACAAACAAAAAACATGATCTTTGTAGTCATACATTATGGTAGCCATACAAACCCACAGTTGAGAAAAAGTACAGCACCAGACTGGGAAATTTCCATATTACTAAACACCCCAGGTGTCAGGTAGACTTGGATTTGAACCTCAGCTCTATTGTTTCTTAACGGAATGTTTTTAGGAGAGTTTGTAAAGCCCCTTCTGGAGGACAGAGCAGAGAAAATAATGCTTATCTTCCCCTATAACAAATGCTAAGGAAATGCTGATTTTCTTCTTCACTTCCTCTTTTGTACCTCCTACTCAGAGAGCCTTGGTGGGTCTTCTGGTGATTAATAACATTAAGTCCAAGTGCTGCAGGGCATTGTTTATAACTCATGCAGTTTGGGCTTCTCATTTTCATCAGTGTCTCTTTAGACACCTCTGCTTCAAGCACTTTCTTATGCTTGAGCTATGGTACCAATGTCTCTTCCCAAGTCTTTACACATGTTTACCTGTCCCAACCATTATGCTAGATACACTCTCTAAACCATATCCCTCCCTCAAGATCTCCTGAATCACTTCCTCAGTGTTTCAGTGCTAGAATGAATGACTCAGTACCTGACACTGGTCACTAGGACTGGCATGACAGGGAAGAGAAGTGCCTGCTTCTGTGTCTTCATCCCACTGGCTCCTCTCTTGATCTCCTTTCTCTTTCTTTCTCCCCAGCATTAACTGCTCCTAAGGACTCTGCTGCTCCCAAGGCTTTTTCACATTGTGCTGTGAAATGACAAAGATGGAAAATACAGCTTGATAGACTTGAAATCCTAAACATAAAAACTTTGATGCATCATCAAACATGGAGATAGAGTTGTTGGAGATGGTGGTGATAGAGATGATGGAGATGGATGGTGTTACAAAGAGAGATAGGAAGGTCTTCATTAATCACACAGAACTGCCACTGCCCTCCAGATACTCTAGTTAGGACTTTTGGACAACTCCTCCCTGACCTTCCTCTGTGCTGGGATTATAACCTGATTTTGAGATTTGAACATCACTAGGTCTTTTTTTTTTTTTAACAATTTATTCACTTTACATCCTGATTGCAGCCCCCTGCCTCCTCTCCTCCAGGTCCCTCTCACCCTCCCTCTTTCCCCAGCCCCCACCCCTAGTCCTCAGAAAGGGGGAGCCCTTCTCCTCTACCATCTGACCCCAGCCTATCAAGTCTCAATAGGACTGCCTGAATCCTCTTCCTCTGTGGCCTGGCAAAGATGCCCCACCAGGGGGAGGTGATCAAGAGTTAGATCCTTTCAATGAATGATCCTTGATTGATGCCTCAGTCTCTGTAGGGGCCCCTAGGCCCAGATTTGTTGGCTCTGTTGGTCTTCTTGTGGGGTTCCTGTCCCCTCCTGGTCCTTCTACCCACCCACCCCCACTCTTCCATAAGACTCCCAGAGGTCTGCCAGTGAGTTTGGCTGTGAGTCTCAGCATCTGCTTCCATCCCCTGCTGGAAGGAGTCTTTCAAAGGACATCTGTTAAAGGCTGTGGTTCCGTACCCTCTCCTCAACTGTTTCTGGTGTCTATTCTATTTGCCCTTCTGGATGAAAATTAAGCATCCTCCCTAGATTCCTCCTCATTGGTTAGCTTCTTTAGGTTTGTGGATTTTAGTATGGTTATCCTGTATTATAAGTCTAATATTATATGGTAATATTATGAGTGATTATGTACCATTCGTGCCTTTCTGGGTCTGGGTTACTTCACTCAGGATGATGTTTTCTAGTTTCATCTGTTTTCCTGCAAATTTCATGATTTCCTTGTTTTTAATAGCTGGGTAGTATCCCATTGTGCAAATGGCAGTATCTGGAAACATTGTAGATGTCCTTCAACCAAAGAATGGAGAAGGAAATCGTGGCACATTTACACATCACTGGGTCTTATCTCCAGATTCCTTTTCTCTTTCTCTGCTCAGCCTTTTCCCTTCTTTATTTTTCTGCTATTTCATGTTCTAATTGCTCCCTGGGGGAACCATCCATCTTGCTCACTAGGTATTCAATTAGAGCAAAACTCAGCAGCCCATCTTCCTTCTCCCTCCCCCTGCACATGTTACTGTTCAGGAAGCAATATATAACACCTCCTATCCACAGCAGCCTACTGGCCATCCGCCATTCCCACCCCAAGTCCCCATTAGCTTCACAGAGGCCACTGAACAAATAAATCTCTCAGAAGGAAAGAAAGAGGAGGAAGTACTGGTTCAGAACTAATGAAGGTCACTTCCCAGCCAGATTTCCCACTCCCACCTCTATGAAATGGAGCCCGGGACTGAGGAGGCAACTTCCTCTTCAGAGGAGCATCCGGCTGCGCATGTATGCCCTGGGTCTCTTCCAGAACTACAGCTTCTTATCATAGCTCTGTTCTGAAGAGCTTGGCTCAATTCGTTCTTCACCCACAGTGAGAGCTTAGGAGTCGAAAAGCCACAGCATCTCAATGCCTGCTCAGAGGATGCACCTCCCGATGTGTCAGAGAGCGATCAGCATGCCACTGTGGCCTGAAAGCTGGAATGGCACTATCATCATGACAGGAGAAGGAAAATTGTTTTACCCAGGACTGGAGATGATGAGAAGCCAGAGCTATTTATTTAGACTTGGATTTTTATTCATTGACATTTCTCAGAAAGGAAGCACACAGCTCTAAGCATTCCTGGTTTTCTGCCAGGAGTAGGTGAGAGACTAGAGTGTCAATAAGGTACTTCTTGGACGGTCAGTTTTCTTTGCTTTAAATACTTTGAGGCAACTTATTACTACTGAGGTCAATATTCCTATATTATAGTTACATGTTTTGCAAGATGTCATATATACCAATAAAACAGAAAAACGTACATCTAGGGAGATGGCTCAGAAGTTGAGACTTCTCAACTCAGAAGACCTGAGTTCCATTCCTGGCACCCACATGGCAACCCACAACTGTCTGTAACTCCAATCCCAGAGGATTCGAACCCCTATTCCTGCTTATTCAAGTACCCAGCATATTTACATATATGCAAGCAAATACTCATACATATAAGCATAAATACAACTTTACAAGTAGAAAAATATTCATATCTATTTTCGGGATAAAAAACATATAGAAAGCAATTGCTAGCTGTTTCTTTTCTCTCCAACAGGAACATAGCACAAGTTTCCAGGTGATACCTGGTCACTCTCCCCTGACTTACAGAGAGCAGTCAGCCCTGAGCTGATCCAGTGAAGTTAGTCAAACCCAGAGCCTACCCATTGGCAAACGAGCGATGCTGTGCCTGAGGAATACTCACTGGGATCCCAATACTTTCCTTGGTCACCTTCAACTGTAACACGTCTTCACTAAGCCCACTTTGAACATCACCTTCACACACCCCCTTCTGCTGCTCCCTCCCCCCAGTACAAACCACATCACTTCTTGTCTGAATGACTAAAACCAGTTCCTAACTTTTCCTCCGAATCACATTTGTTTCTTCCATCCATTCCTTTATTATTATTATTATTACTGTTATTATTATATTTTCATTATTTTTAAAGATTTATTTATTTACCATGTATACAGTGTTCTTCCTGCATGTACACCTACCTACACACCAGAACTCATTATAGATGGTTGTGAGCCACCATGTGGTTGCTGGGAATTGAACTCAGGACCTCTGGAAGAACAGCCAGTGCTCTTAACCTCTGAACTGTCTCTCCAGCTCTTGTTTTCATTATTATTTACAATTTGTTCACTTTGTATCCCGTTGTAGTCCCCTCCCTCATATCCTCTCTTTCCCACCCTCCCTCCTCTTCCTCCCATATACCTCTTCCCTAATTCACCAATAGGCTCCTCCCCTACTGTCTGACCCTAACCTATCAGGTCTCATCAGGACTACCTGGATCCTCTTCCTCTCTGGGCTGGCTAGGGAGAAGTGATCAAGAAGCACGCAATTGAGTTCATGTCAGACACTGTCTCTTCTCCCCTTACTAGGGAACCCACATGGAGACTAAGCTGTCTATCTAAGCAGGGGGTTCAGGTCCTCTCTATCTATGCATGGTCTTTGGTTGATGCATCACTCTCTACAGTCCCCCTGGGCGCTGCTTTTTTATTGGCTTTGTTACTTTCCTTGTGTGGCTCCTATCCACCCTGGGTCCTTTTATATCCCTCTTCTTTCATAAGACTGCACTCTGTCCAAAGTTTGGCTGTGAGTCTCTACATCTGCTTTGATCCCCAGCTGGGTGGAGACTTTTAGAGGACATCTGTGGTAGGCTCCCATCCTGTACCCTTCTCTCTTCTACCACTTCTGATGTCTATCCTGTTTTCCCTTCTGAATGAGAATTAAGCATCTTCCCTAGGGTCCTTGTTGTTGTTTAGCTTCTTTAGGTGTGTAGATTTTAGTATGGTTTTCCTACATTATATGTCTAATATCCACTTATAAGTGAGCATATACCATGCGTGTCTTTCTGCTTCTGGGATACCTCACTCAGTATGATCTTTTCTAGATCCCATCATTTGCCTGCAAATTTCATGACTTCCTTGTTTTAATAGTGAATAGTATTCCAGTGTGTAAATCTACCACTGTGTGTAAATCTCTATCCATTCTAGTGTGCAAATATTCATATCTAGTGTGTAAGTATTCCAGTGTGTAAATCTACCAATGTGTAAATCTCTATCCATTCCTCAACTGAGGGACATCTGGGTTGTTTTCAGCTTCTAGCTATTATGAATAACACTATTATGAACATAGTAGATCAAATGTCCTTGTATGGTTGAGCATCTTTCAGATATATACCCAAGAGTGGTATAGTTGGGTCCTGAGGTAGTAGTATTCCCAGTTTTCTGAGAAAGCACCAGATTGATTTCCAAAATAGTTGTACAAGTTTACATTCCCACCAACAATAGAGGTGGGTTCCCCTTTCTCCACATCCTCAAGTGTTATCACTTGAGTTTTTAATCATAGCCATTTTGATGGGTATGAGGTGGAATCTCAGAGTTGTTTTGATTTGCATTTCCCTGATGACTAAGAACATTGGCCATTTTTTTAAGTGTTTCTCCACCATTCGATATTCCTCTGTTGAGAATCCTCTGTTTAGCTCTGTACCCTATTTTTTAATTGAATTATTTGGTTTATTGTTGTTTAATTTCTTGAGTTCTTTATATATTCTGGATGTTAGCCCTCTGTCAGATGTAGGGTTGGTGAAGATCTTTTCCCAGTTGTTTTATTCTGTTGACTGTGTTCTTTGCTTTACAGAAGTTCAGTTTCATGAGATCCCATTTATTGATTGTTGATCTTAGAGCCTGAGCTCTTTGTGTTCTGTAGTCTCCTGTGCCAATGAGTTCAAGGCTCTTCCCCACTTTTTCTTCTAACAGAGTTAGTGTGTCCGGTTTTATGTTAAGGTCTTTGATACACTTCGACTTTTACTTTTGTGCAGAGTGATAAGTATTGCACTTTTCTTCATGTAGACATCTAGTTAGACCAGCACCATTTGCTAAAGATGCTGTCTTTCTTCCATTGTATGGTTTTGGCTTCTTTGTCAAAGAGCAGGTGTCTGTAGGTGTGTGGGTTTATTTCTGGGTCTTCAATTCAGTTCCATTGATCTTTCAGTCTGTTTCTATGCAAGTACCATGCAGTTTTTATTATTCTATAGTACAACTTGAGATCAGGAGTGGAGATACCTCCAGAAGTTCTTTTATTGTACAGGATGGTTTTAGTTATTCTGAATTTTTTGTTTTTCCATATAAAGCTGAGAATTGTTCTTTCAAGGTCTGTAAAGAATTGTGTTGGTATTTTGATGGGAATTGCATTGAATCTGTAGATTGCTTTTGGCAGTGTGGCCATCTTTACTATGTTAATCCTACTGATCTATCTATGAGCATGGGAGATCTTTCCATCTTTTTATATCATCTTCAATTTCTTTCTTAAAAGACTTGACGCTTTTTTTCATACAAGTCTTTCACTTGCTTGATTAGAGTTACACCAAGGTACTTTATGTTATTTATGACTACTGTGAAGGGTGTTGTTTCCTTAATTTCTTTCTCAGCTCTTTTGTCTTTCGTATACAGAAGGGCTACTGATTTTTTTTATTTTTTATTTTTTATTTTTTTTTTATTTTTTTTTTTTTTAGTTAATTTTGTATCCAACCACTTTGCTAAAGGTGTTTGCCAGCTCTAGGAGTTCTCTGGTAGGAATTTTGGGATTACTCATATATACTATTATATTACCTGCAAATAGTGATACTTTAACTTCTTCCTTTCAGATTTGTATCTCCTTTGATCTCCTTTAGTTGTCTTATCGCTCTAGCTAGTACTTCCAGTACTATGTTGAAAAGATACAGAGAGAGTGGGCAGCCTTGCCTTGTCCCTGATTTCAGTGGGATTGATTTAAGTTTCTCTCCATTTAGTTTGATGTTGGCTATAGACTTGCTGTATGTTGCCTTTACTATGTTTAGGTATGTGTATTGTATCCCTCCAAAACTTTAAACATGAACGGATGTTGGATTTTGTCAAATACTTTTTCAGCTTCTAATGAGATAATCACATGGCTTATTTTTCTTTCAGTTTGTTTATATGGCACCAATTCCTTTTTGAAAACTATATATATATAGTGAGTGTGAGTGTTTGCATATATCCATATGTGCTCCATGTGTGTGCATGGATCCCATAGTAATCAGAAGAGGGCATCATATCCCCTGGAGCACATGGATGCTTGAAATTGTACTCTGGTCTCTTGCAAGAGCAATGAGTGCTCTTAACCTCTGAACCGTCTCTGCCAACACCATTTCCCCATCCATTCTTCATACAGCAGTGAGAGAAACCTACTAAAATATAAACCATCGACCTCTTTCCTGAAAACAGGCTGCTGTGAGATAACAAAAGTTAATGTACCAGCTCCAAGGCACTACATGGGCTGCCCTGTGCCTTCCAGATCACCCCCATGCTTCCCAGAGCTCCCGTACTCACTAAGCTCCAGGATGGTCGCCTTCCTATGTCTTCAGCATGCCAAGCTTCCCCTGCTGCAAGACCCTTACTGAAGCCACTCCCTCTGCCTGGAGACCCCTTGCTATCCTTTGCTTCTCTCTTTCTACATAACCTAATGTAGCTGAGAGGCTCAGTCTTCCTGTGTGGAATCTTTGCAGATAGCCTAGTGGAAGCCAATGCTGTCTCTCATTGCAATCCCTCATGGCATTGTCTTAACTGTACTTAGCCTGGTTTGCATATGTGCCTTTCTTCTTTTTCCTCCTCCTCCTCCTCCTCCTCCTCCTCTTCTCTTTCTCTTTCTTCTGTTGTTAATATCGTTGTTGGTGGTGCCATTGTCAATGAGCATCTCTCTTTTTACTTTAGAGGTTCCTTAAGGACACAGACCACATCTGTTTAGCTCAGCATTGAATATACTACCAAAAGCTAGGACCTGCCACTTGAAAGGTGTTCATTGTTATTTTTGATGAATGAATGAATTGCCTGAGAGTGCCATCTTGACTGCACAAGTTTCATCAATGAGACCATAGTCCTGACACCTTTTCAACATGAAGTACAAGTAGAAACTGAGGAATAGCTGGGTGGTGGCCTGAGCCATCTTACTCAGTAGGAATAGTCAGTCTTTATTTCAAATTTTAAAGAAATGTGTATGTCATAGGCCTTTGAGTCAGCTAGATTTGAGTACCCAGTCCCATATTTGTCATTTATTTATCCAATGTTCAGTTTTCCTAAAGTAAAAACAACCAAGTGCCTAAGTTCTAGGGTAAATGTAAGCATTTAAATACTATAATACCCATAAAATCTCAACCAAGTCTTTGGCTTTCAACACGTAGTCAGAAATGATATTTTCTTTTTTTGCTTTTCTTACAAGGCTCAAAATAATACACAGTTTTTCAACCACTGTGCTAGAATAGTCCAACTGGCCAGTCACTTACTTGTTTGTTTGTTTGTTTGTTTGTTTGTTTTAACAACAGAACCATAAGAACAACTTCCCCCAACACACATACACAGTCTGAATACATAACTATTCTGCACATAAGAATAGCCAGTGACTCGAGTTCATGCCAATGAAATGTGAGAAAGTGAAACATGTGATTTCCATGCCTTTTGGCTAAAGGCATTTCCTAACTTCATGAATTATTCTGGAAAAGAATCACAGTCGAGACTGGTTCTTAGTTCCTAACGTGTAGAGGAGGTGCATTCCATGAATGTTGTAGTAAATAAAAATTATATATATTGTTATTTTTTTTGCCCTATGATTACTGTGGTGGTATTATTTACCCACTATCACAAATAATAAGACAAGGTAAATAACTGCCTATTTACCTTGGGCTGAGATATTTCTACCTAAACTATCTCAAGGATAGGTGTCCCTAGAAAGTAACCAGATCTTGAGGGTCAGTAACTAGCATCAAGATACAGGAATCAGACCAATTCCTAACACTTGGGGAATAGAAGAAACACAATAGGAAAAGGATCTGGGTTCTTATATATCTTGGAAGTCAAAGCCACCCTGCTGGCATCAGCTCCTCACCACTGGGCTTTTGAGAGAAGAGAAGATACTTCTAGCTCATTGAAGAGATACCCCATGATGGCAAATAGCCTGATTTTCTTTGACTTCTTACTTTGAAAATGTCTAAGAACTAAGAACACCCACATTGGGACTCTCAATTCTCTTGGTCTAACTCTGTCTCTCAAGCTGTGCTGTCAAGGATTATAGTATGGAAGATATTAGTCATTCTCTTGATACAAACCCTGGACATTAAAGATGTCCATTCATTTTAATAGCCACCCTAAGGCCATCAACATAACTGAGCTTTACTCTACCACAGAATCATAAGACCTTGGCCAGGTCACTCTAATTAATGAGCCTCAGTTGACAAATCCTTACCAGTGAGCGGTATCATTTTTTTTCCCAACCTTTCAGATCCAAGAACAAGCCTGTGAGGGGAGAGTGAAGAGGAAAGTGCCACACACTGGGGGATGTCAATGACACCTTTCCATCCTATTCCTGGTCCAATCCTCTGAAACCTCAGGAGAGCCTGCTCTCACTCGTGGGTCCAATAGCTAGAGGGTAAAACAGGCATTTCTTTCAATACAAATGATTATCTGAGCTGTGCTCACTTGCCATTCTTCCAGCTGCTTAAGCTCCTTCTAATGAGGATGCCACCCTGGAGCAGATCACAGTGTGAGCTTGCAAAAGGGCTCCTGGAACATAGTTTCCAAGTGGTAAGCCAAGGTGAAAGATGTTCCCTGGGGAATGCACTAGATGATCAAAAAACACTTAACCTCTGGAATCCACCTCTAGCCCTCTGCCACCAGAGCATTCTTTGACCATTTATGCTGTCTCCAAACTCCATGCTGGAAGGACACATGGTTGAATCTGGCAATTTGGAAGGTTCTTTTTTAGCACTACAATTCTGTGTGGCTCTAAAGGGACTGTGAAGAAAAGAATCTAGTAGGCTGCCAGCAGAGCAGATCTGGACTCATTCATTCATATGCTTACTTACTCTTTCTTTAGGAAGATCTCACTGGCCCCTAATAAATGGGAAACCCTGTGTAGGCAAGAAAGAAGGAACCAAGATCAATTTTCTAGGGACTAAGGAGAAAGGGCCACTCTCAGGCTGACACTAAAAGAAACCAGAATATCCTAAAAACTAAAAGTTTATCACTGGGTAGTTAATTGTCTTCATGCAGGTAGCCAGACAGCACATCAAGCGCCTGATTCAATGGCTCCATTCATTCATCTGTTTTTCAACATGACCCTGAAGCAATGATGGCGGAAACAAGAGAAATCACCAATGTTTAAAAATAAATGATGGCCACAAACCTCAACATGTTGAATAGCAAAGACCAGAGAATTTCCATGTAAGAGCCCAAACGATAAGGCAAGAAACACGTGCATGATGGAGTTTGAACTAGACATCTGGGTTGTTGCCCACGATCTGTCACTGGTAGTGAGATCTATGTAACTCTGGCCAAAGCACTTTCCACCTCTGAGCCTTGGTTTCCTGTTCTTTAAAGCTTGGGTTGAACTCCACGGTCTCCAAGGACACTTCGAGGTCTGATGTTACATGCGGCTGCCCCTGATGTTATCCCAAAAGGTACCGCTCCCTTCTAATAATGGCAAAATGGAAGCTCCCGAAAGCCAAGTGCAACACTTGGGTTTCCTATGCATGCCTGATTAAATTAGCCAAAGCCAAGTGGGTCCTCGCTGGGGAGTCTAGGAAGTTGCTGGCTACCCTGGAGAGGCTTCTGAGGTTAACGTGTAGTTGTCCTTGGCTCACATGCACAACCCTCCAGAGTTTCCTTGCCATTGTGATAAAGTGGGATGAAGTTCAGCAATGCAGAAAACAAGCCTGAGCTTTTCCTCAGGCGAAACGCTACTCAGCGAAGGAGCCCTTTACCGAGTGAAGCAAGGGGAGTCGGTTCATTCTGTGATTCGGGTTTTTTCCCCCACTGTAGTCATTTTTAAAATTTTGTATGGAACTGTAAAAGCAAATCTGGAACAATGTTTCGGGTTTCATCTGACAGTTGTAGGTTATATTGGGGACTACCTGAGAACATCTGGCAATGGGGCGCATGCGTGTGTGTCTGTGTGTCTATGTGTGTGTGTGTGAGAGAGAGAGAGAGATGCTCATACACTGATGTTCAGAGAATAACTGGGAATCTCCTTCTCTGAAGTCCTCTGAGAGGATGGGACATATCAAGTAGGTCACAGGAGGACTCCCAGCATTTGGCTTTAACTGACCTTTAAGTCTACATGGAAGCCAGTTAGAGCCAAAATGTCAGTCATGATGCAGAGAAGAATCTGTGGATCTGGTTCACTCAAACTCAGAAGTGAAATCGGGAGGATACAGCAGCTCACAGTCGTAAGAAACCTATTTATGCTCTACCTGCTGAGATGAGAATTTCTTAGGTCTTTCTTTTCCTTCAGTTTTATTTCTTTGATTTTTTTTTAACTGTGTACACGGGTTTATGTCTGAATACGGGCATTCACACATGACTGCAGTTGCCCTTGGAGCCCAGAGGCAGAACTGGCCCAATCACTAACACAAATGGCTGAAGGAAGGAAAGGTTTACTTTGGCTCATGGTTCAGAGGATTCATATGAGCCATGCTTGCTTGGTCTCACGTGTTTGTGCAGAACATTGTGGTTGTGATAGTCTGTGATATGGGAGGTCATCATTCACAAAACAAACAAACAAACAACAAAAAAACCCAACAGATACAAGGAAAAGACCATTGAAGAGATACCCCTGCGTTCCCACCCCTACCCACTACCTTCATTCAGATGCCACCTTCTAAAGGTTCCAGCACCTCCCCCCAAGCAGAGTCACCAAACAAAGACCAAGTCTTTCATACACAAGGTTTGTGAAGGGTATGCTTTCTGTCTAAATCATAACATCACATTTAAATGGACATTGTTTGTAACTCCTCATGTTAGGCATAATGACATCAACTTGGTAGATAAGGAAAACAGAGCTTACAGATATGTTTAGAAATTTGAAAGAAAAGAAAGAAGGAAGGAAGGAAGGAAGGAAGGAAGGAAGGAAGGAAGGAAGGAAGGAAAGAAAAGAAAAGAAAAGAAAAGAAAAGAAAAGAAAAGAAAAGAAGGAAACATGTGCTTTATTGATTAGTAAGCCCGACCTTTTCTACAAAAATCAATCCATTGTATAATAAATGTGTGGAATACAGATTTAGCAAAGCCATGGATGGACATCATTGTATCAATGATGTAAAAGAATACCTTAGCTGTCTGAGACCATGAGAAAAACTGGAGGGAAAAGAAAGAGGAAAGTAATAAACTTCATTGCATGTGACAGGCCCTCACCTAGAAGAGCTAAAATTACGAGGCCATTTTTTAGTCTTGTTTCTCCAGTCTCTTACTTCTGAGCCCAACAGATTTTGACTTCTCTATATTTCAAGGCTAGGTCAGGGTCTCCTTGAGAAAATCAAAACAAAGGTGCTTGGTGAGTAAATAGATGGCAAATGAATGAATTACCATAAGCCATTCATTCTAGGTTCATTAATTAATGTCACCTCATTCATCAGCTGTGTTGCCTAATTTACTTTAGAGGGTCAGCTGTCATCAACTCCAGAGCGCTTGGGTTGAGATAATTAGTCCCCGATCCTGGAGGAATGTGGAGACAGTCTTGTTCTCTTAAAGAATTGCACCCTACAAAACTGGAAGCCAGCACCAAAATGAGCTGTTGCTTGAATGTGGGACTGGCCTTTATGCTATTTTGGAACTGTGCAAACCTAAAAGAAGGTATGTTTCGGAAGAACTTGAGGTGAGATGTTTACTGTGGTGAAGACATGGATCTATTTAGTCCTCACTCTAAATTCTTACTAAGGTAGAAAAAAATTTGCAAAAGCTATCCACAGACCAATATATTAAAACCAGCCAGCTTTACACACAAGAAATATCCCTGGTATAGTCTAAAGAAACCTCTTCTTCTTAAAATAGGATCCTTCCCATTTGCCCCTGACAGTTGTTAGCTTGCCATCAATCATTTATTTGGGCTGAATTTTTGTTGTTGTTCTGTAACAGGGACAGTTCATTGGATAAAAACTAGTGAAAGGTGAGTTGTAATGGGTCTGAAAAGGAGTTGCAGTCCAGGACATGAAGGCCTTTTCGAAGTGGCATGTTACTAGAGACTCTATCAGCTCTCATGGGTAGCTGGATGGAAAACTCCAATTACACAAATGTTCTATTTTTCTGAATGTTCTCTTTCCCTCTCCCTTCCCCCCTCCCTCCCTTCCTCCTCCCTTCTCTTTGTCCCTTCACATAGAAGCATACAAATAGTTATGCATTCTTTACTCTTCATTTGTTCCCTCAACACACTTTCACTTGCCCGGCAGAGTTTCTGCCACATGTTCCCTGGCTGTATGTGGAATCCCTTGAAAGCACATTACATAGACCTCAGAAACTCAGCAAGCTAGCAAACCAGCTCCTAAGCCAGGTAGGCACTAATGGCTGGGCAGGCAGAACACAGAAGAGAACTAGAGGTTAAGTGGTTTCTGCTGGCGATTTCAATGGCAGCGAGGAACTTGTGCTCCTCAGCAGCAGCTGATGACTTGTTGGGGTTAGTTTTCTCTCCGCTTGAAACAAGCTTAGGGTCATCTGAGAGGAAGGAGTGCCAACTGAGAAAATGCCTCTGTCACACTGGGCTGTAGGCAAGATGGTGGGCAGTTCCTTTATTAATGGTTAATGTGGGAGGGTCCAGGCCCTGTGGGCAGTTTCATCCCTGGGCAAGTGGTGCTAGGTTGTATAAGGAAGCAAGTTGAGTGATCCATGGTCTCAGCTTCAGTCCCTATGTCCAGGAAGCACCTGCCATGACTTGCTTCAGTGATAGATGAATATGACGGGGAAGTCTAAACCAAATAAAACCCTTCCCTCCCAAGTTGCTTTGCCTCAGAATGTTTTACAGCAGTACTGGAAAGCACACTAGAACAATCACATTCCCTGGGACCATCTCTGTCCAATGTTTTCCATTGGACAGTGTGTTAAAGATACACACTGAACCAAGTCAGAATGTTTTTAGCTATAGGCAAAACACAGAACTAGGGTATGTGCACAGAACTAGGCAATGTGTGTGTGTGTGTGTGTGTGTGTGTGTGTGTGTGTGTGTGTGTGTGTGTGTGTGTTTGTGTATACAAATGCATAGTGTGGGCATAGAAAAGAAAAGAAAATCTTAACAACTTCATTTTTTTTCATCCACTCTGTTCACCTGTGGCCTTTGGATGCTACGCTAAAGTGTCACCTTAGAGCAACATATCTATGAGGTTGTTTTGAACATACTAACCTGTATATAACTAGAGGAACTTATGAGACTGCACAAGTGAACTCAGGGTAAGGACATATATAAAACAGCATTATAATAGGCAGGGTGAAATGGCAGCAGCAATCCCAGAGCACATTCTGGAAATGTTGTAGTTTGAGGAGAAAGAGAGGGAAAGGTCACTCTGGGCATAATTTGGCTTCAACATTAATTTTCCTTCTACTAGAAGTTGGCCAAGTAAAAAACAGAGTCCTCACTCTTCCCCTATAAATGGGCTGGGATCCTTCCCCAAAGCACCATTATGCCTTCAAACATTCTTTTACTATATTTATGTGGGAAAGAAAGAAAATAATTCACAGCCTCCCCAGTTCTTTTTCTCGCTGCTCTCCATTTGTCTGTGTTGCTGGCATGTTATTTCATTGGAGAGGAATGTCCTATTTTAAGGGGTGGAAGGCAGTATGTGGGGTGGAGGTTAGACTAATAAATTTTGACATGGAAAGAAAAGAGTCCTTCTCTTGTTTCCTTATGATAAAGGGAAAGGAAGCCAAGCATCTTGAAACCCACTGTCATCGCAAAGGGATGTGAGGACCTTGAGCAAGGAGAACATGCCTTGGAGGGCACCACACGTGCTTGGAGGACAGGCGGGGACAAAAGTGCCTGGAGGTCCCCCCTCATTTCATTAATGCCCTAGACCCCTGGGAGTAGTCTAGAACCCCTTTGACATTTCCTTCTTCTCAGAATGTGGCACTCATCTGCAACTCACCTTTCATGCTACCCATCACAGATTCTCTGCGCCATTTTCAATACTTGCCTTGGTTGTGTCTAGTGTTCCATGAAACTCAAAGTATTCAAAGATTAACGAAGAGAAGCTTTCAGGTGCCTAAATGTAGTGGTGTACTAGGGCAACTGGAGGAAACATTACACAGCAGGTGACTTAGGTAACAGTTCCTATCCAGCAATTCTGGAGGGAGGGTGGGAAGGAAAGATGAAAGTGTCAGCGGGTTTGATTCCTTTGAGACTCCCCTCCTTGGTCTACAGAAGATCCCCTTCTTTCTACACACTCATGTGGTTTCTCTTATGTGTGTATGCACTCCTGGTGTCTGCTACATACAGATCTCCTCATCCTTTTATATGCTCACGTGTGCACGTGTGTGTGTGTGTGTGTGTGTGTGTGTGTGTGTGTGTGTGTGTGTCTGCCTGCATGTATGTGTATGTGTGTGTGTGGTTTAGTGGAGGCCCAGGGCCTTGCGTGTTAGTGTGTTAGGCAAGCAGAAAAGCATTGTACCACTGATCTACAGCTTGCCCCCGTTTTAGAATCATTACTATTTTTCAGTAAAACAGTGCTGACTGACATTCCCAGGTTGGCTTTGAATGGGCTCTGTCACACTGATCCCACAGCTACTCACTCATGATGCTGATTTCAGGGCTGTTCTGCCTGGCTGGTCCATATTTCCTCTTCTGTTGAAGAGCAGAGGCAGATGGGGTAAGGCCCCTTCTACGGCTCTCCTTTTAACTCAGCCATCCCTTATGAAACAGTCTTCCAAACCCATCATATTCTGAACTCCACATTAGGACTCCAGTGTATGGGTTGAGAAAGGGCACAGTTCAGCACAGTGACATCCTCAGTGAAGCAGGTATCTCCAGCCACCTCTCATGAAAGGGAAAACAAAGGCCTCAATCCTGTGTGAAGAGCCAGCAGATGGATTGGATCTCCTGGGCAGAAGTGGGTGCTTTGCACAAATTTGGAGACTTGGTATCCCCACAATTCCAGACAGTTTCTGATTATATTAGATGCTTAATGTGCAAAGACAGTTCCAGGCAGAAGGAACAGTAGCTGTAAAACACAGAAGCCCCCATGAGAAATCTGGGGCTTAAATGGTGTCTTGTAGGAAAGAGTGGGAGCTGGGACTGTAGGTTGGAAATGTGCTAATGATTCCTATTTTCCCCTCTTTACATAATGATCTGGGGCTTTTGGTCTGAGGGTCCTTGTCTCTCTAGGCAGATTTCTGTGGATAGCAGTATGAGAAATGGAACAGAGAATGGGAAGATTTAGACAGGGCTCTCAATTAGAAAGTGACCCACAGGGCCCAAAACTAGGGCAGAGGTCACCCTCACTGCAAAGGTATGAGTTCCCAAGAAAAAGTCTAGCTGGCACTGCTTTATTCTCTCAGAACAGACAAAGGCTGGTCAAGGAAGCGTTTGGGAAGGTCACTGGTCAGAGATGATAAATCCTTTTTTTTTTTTTTTTTTTTTTTTTTTTTGTAGAGGCCAACAGGCACAATGACATCAGTTTCCTTTACATTTGCACTAAAACCACACAGAGGAAAAAAGAATAAGATTGGAGGCCCCAGATGTCTATGTGGAGCATCTTCCACAGTTATGTGAGTGTGCGGGATTAAATTGTTTATTGGGGAACTGTCATGTAATTTCTGTTTCTTGTGTAGCAAGACAGAAACATGGGCCTCCCACTGGATATTAACACAATCTAATTCTAAGCATCAAGGCCAAGTGCTAAAACCAGGCATTGAGGATCACTTGTCTAGGATGGGAGTCAGAATGGGTCTTACCTGCTAGATCAAAAGAGGCTCCTCTGCTACTCAAAATGAACCCTGTCTTCTGGTAATTTCTGTGCTCCAAGACTTCCACATATTTCAGGGTTTTGCTTTTCTTTCTTTTTTTTCTTTTCTTTTCTTTTTTTTTTTTTTTTTATTCTTTTACTTGACATTCATCAAGCATCTTATGTGTCATCAGCAGTAGAACAATGATGGCTATGACTCTTAGGGCCCTGACTTCGTGGCAGAAATCAGGCAAATATAAGTGGATGACATAATATGGCCCATAATGAATGTCCTGTTGAAACTATCTGCCAGAGGAAGAGTCATATCTGAGCAGTGGTTGTTTTTAGACAGAGGATGCCACAAAGTCTGTGGGTCCTCCAAGAGGCAAAGGCCAAAAACCTGTTGATTGGCCTGGACAGGTGCCTGGAACTTCAGTTTTCTTACTTAAAAATAGCCGTGTACCTAGAATATATTGTAAAGGCTACTGTTGGCTGTCAACTTAATTACTCAGGAATCAACAAACGCCCCAAGTTTTTGGGTTCACCTGTGAGGGATCCTCTTGATTAGATTACTTGAGGTGGGCCATATTGCAGCCCACAGCAACCTGTGGAAGAAAGAAGCCTCTTCTTTTTGCCTGTTTGCCCTCACGCTTGCTGGCAAGTTTATCTACCCTATTGTTGCATCAGGTAATAAACAGACTTTCTTTAGAATCCTAACATAGCCTGAAATACAGCACTCTTCAGGAATCCTACCAGACTCCAGCATCAGGTCAGGACTGTGAAGACATCCAGCCTGGAAGCCTAAACTGGATTCTTGACCTTTCTGGTGGGCATGCAGCCACTGTTGGAATACCTGAACCATCACCTGTAATCAGTCTAGGATACAGGGCACAGCCAAAATGAGAAGAGAAAGAAGAAAAGTCAAGGAATTGGCCGCTGTTAGCTCTTAGACACTACACTGAGTATTTGACATACATGATTTGCTTCGGAAAGGGAGGCCTTGCTTTCGACACCACTCCGACACTACAGGCAGTGTGCAAGTTCACACAGGCATCAAAAGTTAAGGCCTTGCGATTTCAAACCGACGTTTACTGTATCACCAACGATATTCCAGTGAAAGGATCAGGGTTATATTCGATAATGAAAGGGAGAGGAGTAGAAAAATCCTTACCCTCAAGGGTAGCAATGTCCTGGATCTCCAGTGAGAACTGCAGGACCCACTCCCACCGCAACTAAGCACACAGAAGTGTGCCTACCAAGTTGGGCAGGGTGGCACGCACCTTTAATCCCAGCACTTCGGAAGCAAAGGCAGTTGGATTTCTCGGTTCAAGGTCAGCTTAGTCTACAGAGAGAGTTCCAGGAAGGAGGAGGAGGAGAAATGCCCACCAACCACTGTGGTTGTTGTCCTGCTGGAGTCTTACATTTGTACTCTTCTAATTTTTTTTTTTTTTATTGCTGTGGCCAAATAACTGACAAGAAGAAATGTAGGGGTGAAGTCATTTATTTGGGCTTATTGTTTAAGAAAAAAATACAGACCACCCTGAAACAGAAGGCATAGAGGCAGGAACCTGCGATGGACGGTCACATTTTTTATCCCCAGCCAAGAAGAGAACAGACAAGATGGACTCAGTCAGGCTCTTCAATCTCAAGGCCTTCCAGAGTGGTCCACATCTACCAGTGAGGCTCCACCCATCTCCTCAAGTTACACAACCTTCAAAACAGCAGTCCATAGCTGGAGACCAGTTGTTCAAACACATGAGCCCAGTGGGGCACAGTTCACACGCAAACCATGGCGCTGGGTCTGTGGACTACTACAGTAGTGTCTATTTTGCACTTGTGCGCATGTGTTACTACTTTGCAGCAGCTGTACATGTGAGGATTGCCAAAATAACCATCTATGCGAAAGGACTGCAAGGGGCTTGTTGTCATTATGAGCATTCTCAGCCAACGGCTATTAGCAGGTCGGTTGCCTGATACAATGGTTTCTTATACTGGACACACAGCAATTCTGTACGTAGGGCAGAACCACCCTTAGCCTACATAATGACAGAACCAACTCAGCACAGGTACATGACCGGCTCAGGGCTGCACAGCTATTTCTAAGCACTTTAGCATATTGCCTTATTGAAACAGAACTCTTGGGAAGTTCTCCTTCTCTCAGTTACACGCCTCAGACCACACAGCCGGCAAGGCCTAAAGCTCATCTATTCTCCTTAAGTCTCTTGCCAATCCAAGAAGCCAATATTCTGCTTCCACAGACTCTAGATGACTTCCTTGTCAGAGCTGGCCTTCTTTCTGAGCATGTGAAAAGGACCGTCCTCCGTGTTCCCTGAATCAGAAAACAGCTTGCTTCCAAAAGCTCATCTGAATTGCTCCTAGCATGCTTTCAGGAGTCATTCAGTAAACAAGACCTCTTTCAGTATGGTTTATTTACCATTCTGACAGGCTCATGCCCTGGGCATGGTCATACATGACAGTAGATAAAAGAAGAAATTCTTTGCCCTCAAACCCAAAAGACATCAAGACAGACTCTGGAGTCTTAAGGACCCTTTATTGACTAATTGTGAGAGATTTGGGGACTCAGAGATTAGCCCTTAGTTCCAATATGTCTGGCCAGTTCAGGGTTCCCAAGATCAGCTACCATTCACTGGACTTTTTCTTTCAAAGCATCTGAAGGCCACATTTGTTTCAGCCTGGGTCTTTTACAGTCTTCCCAATCCAAGGAGGACTGTTTGCCAGCCAGCCAGCCTACTACACCCCCTGCTTGGCAGAGAGGCCTTTTAAACCTAAGCCTAGATTTGGAAGTTTCATCTTTTTATCTCACTTTTGATGTTACTAGGTTTTATGCCCAATGTTACAAATCTCAAACTTCTTTTTAATGTTATACCTATGATTAACTATATCAATTTATTTTTTTTAAAGAACTAAGCAATCTACAAACTTAGAAATCAGGGACTCTGTTCTTCTTCCAAGACCTTGTTGAAAAGTAAGAAACACAGACCTGCCTACAGGCTTCCGTAGATGTTGCTTGGCCCCTAACACAAGCTGTCCCCAGCCTTTGAGACAGCCCAGCCTCCAGCCAGTCTGTCTTCTGTGGCGCATTTTCCAGAGGACATTCTCTAAATCCTGAAGAGACGCACCATCTAGTCTAAGAACTGAGAACTGTTGATTTAATCACCTACTCCAGAAGAGATCCACAAAGTCTGTTTCTTTCTCTCATCAGGAACAGACTCAGAACATTTAATAACATTCTAGGCTATTTGCCAACACGTAATATAATATTTAGCTATTTAATTTAGTCTGTGATTATCTTTCTCTCCGTTTGCCCATTTCCAAGATCCAATCAATTTTGCATGCTACTTCAAAGTGTGTAAGATCCTAACCCCCGATTCACTCGGTATGTTGATATGTACTTTATCAGATCTGAATTTAAATTGTGGCTGATTGTTCTTGTGACTGTTTTGTCTATTCTTCCATGAAGGGCTCAAGTAGACACATTTGGAGTCTATTAATTGGACTCTGTCTCACGCACAACACACATGGAAACTTCCCTCCCTCCTTAATCTGCTTCTGGAGGAGAACACGAAGTCGCACTCCTCTAGAGACCACCCAGCGAGGTCAGCGGGCAGCATCCTCCTGTCAAGCCATGTCCCTCACACCTTCATTAGCTTAGACCCTGAAACCAATTAGCAAATTTTAAAATACTGTGCAATTTGAGAAGTGGGAGGGCAAGCAGGGATTATCAAGTGCAGCCCTTGTCTTGGGAACAGAGGGAACGTGGCCTAATGAGTTTTACATAGCCACGTCCATGATGGAGATAAAGTGTCGGCCTCTTTCTCCCAACCCTTGGCAGGTGCTCTTTCAGCATATACAAGCAGTTTGCTAGACCTTCAGTAGTTGGCCTGTTGGCTACAGCTTGGTGAGAGAAGGCTTTGCTGCACATGTCTGTGTTTGATTCCCACATCCCAGTGGAAAAAGAGCTTCCAAAGGCTGTCCTCTGACCTCCATGTGCTCACCAATGGCACGTGGATGGTGGCAGGAGCATCTCTATACCCAAAGACCCACACATCACTCACAGACACGAAGACCTATTAAGCAGAATAGAAATTAAAACCTCAGTAGTGTGTTAGAAGCCATTATCAATGAGGCAACTGATTTTGGCTGAGCAGTAATAACCTTGTCAATAAATCTGCCTCAAGGGCACTCGAGTAAAGAAAGGGTCAGGAACACAAGTGAGCATAGCTCTCAAAGATTCCGTTGTGCCCTGGCTCCTCCCCCTTGTCATTCCTCCAATCATTCTAGTTCCTCACTAGAGTAACAAAAGCTGGGAAGCACTAAATGTGTGGCTGGTGCTGTTCCTGGGCGTTTTCATGTATTAATCTATATACTGTTCATCATGCCCTTATAAAAACTGAATGGGGAAAAAAAAGAAAAAGAATATGACTTCTCCTAGGTATGGTAGTGGAGAAAGTTTATTGTAGATAAAAGGGAGAGAGTCTAGACAGAGGCAGTGACATCTGGGAGAGTCCAGAGTGGACATGGCCCTGAGTCATGCGAGGAGAGGCTTTCTTTGGAGTTGACTGATATTTTCCCATTCCCTGCGTTAGCATTCCGAACACTCCTCTATTAGTGAATCTGTGGTTGTCACAGAAATAGCATATAAACTCAATTTTTAAAAATGTATTTATTTTTATCTTATTTTGTTTGTATAAGTGTTTTGTCTTCAGTGTCCGTGTTTACCGAGGCCACGAGAGTTCTCAGATACCCTCTGAAACTGAAGTTACAGCGAGCCTCCAAGCGGGAGCTCGGGACTGAACCTGGGTCCTCTGCAGGAGCAGCAAGTGTTCCTACCCATTGAGCCTTCTCTCCAGCCCCCTAAACTCCAGGGCTTAGATTCTAGTGTGTACAAGTATTTTATCATTTTCCAAAGAATGCAAGGATGTCTGGATCCTTCACCCTTCACCGCTCACTTGTCTTTTGTGCTGTCACAGGTATTTAAGTCTACAAGACATGGCACAGCTCCATACTTAAGACACAGTCATATTCCTCTCATACTTAGGTTTTATGGAGCCTTCTGTCACTTTCTTTCCCATCTCCACCTTTCATATGAAATCATTTCCCCCATGCCAGAACAACCGCCACTAACATGCCATTACTCTAGCTCTTCAATTATGAACTACTCAAATTTCAATAGTCTAAAAGTAACTTTATTTCAGCTATTTGGAAGAATATTTTTCCTAGATAAAAAGATTCGAGATTGCCAACTATTACTGCTCCTTTGTCCCTGAACCACCATATCCTCTGGCGTAATAAGGTGTGTTTTACCTTTGATGACTTTTTTTGTTCTATTTTTGTTTTCAATGGACTTGCTATAATTTACCAGGGAAAAAAAAAATATGCTTTTCTTTTTATTATACAAATCCAGTTTTGCTTAATTTCTTGGGTATGTGGCTGGGTGTTTTTCACCAGTTTTCTAACACTCTGGTATTGTCTCCTTTGATTCCCATCTTCTTGCCTAGTAGGACTCCACTTATACATATTAGCTCTTTGCTCAGTGTATTACTTTTTCATGTTCTTTCTTCGTATTTATCATTATTTTTATGTCCTTCATTTGCCTTAGATATTTTATACTGACCTTTCTGTTACAATAAAATCTGAGTGCTTTGATTTTTGTTTCTACTTCAGCTCTACTATTTACATTTTGTTATTGTTTAGATAGATAACTGCTTTCCCCAAAGATACAAATGTTAATGGCTGGATCCTAAGACTGGTGATATTGGACGGTGGTAAAGTCTTCAGGAGGTGAGGACTAATGGGAGACCCTAGGTCACTGGGGAGCATAACCCTTTCTTCATTCATTCGCCACTGTTCCCTAAAGTAAATAGTCTTGTACCATATACACCCCAGCTCTGTTCTGCTGTCTTGTCATAGACTAAGAGCTATGGAGACAGAAAGCTGAATAAGACACATTTGATTCTTTTTTTTTTCTTTCACACATTTGGTTCTTTTAAATACATTCCTATACGTGTTAAACTCTTCATCTTGCTGTACCTTATATTTTCAAAATGATAAACTATTTTAAATTCTATGTGTAACAATTTAAATACGTGACCATCCTGAGTATTCTTTTTGCTATATGACTTTTGTCTTTGGACCTCTTTCTTAATAATTTATAACTGAAGGACAGAGATTGTATAGAAAAAATTGTACAAATTTTTTTTGTATGTTTCAAGACAAGGTTTCTCTGTGTAATCCTGGACTCACTTTGTAGACCAGGCTGGCCTCGAATTCACAGCGATCTACCTGCCTCTGCCTCCCTGAGTTCTGGGATTAAAGGTGTGTGCCACCACATGGCTGTACAAATCACTTGAAGCATACTATTTTAAAAAAATTATAGTAAAAATTTTCTTCTGTCTTTACGATGCAATCAGACTGAAGAAAATGCATCATTCGGTTGAGATAATTAATACCTGACTTTTTTTTTCACTGTAAAGGCATTTCTGCTTTGTCTCCTTCCTGGCACTAAAGAAAGGCCTCTCAATAATCAGTCCCAAAAACCATTCTCCCTCAGTGAATCGTAACTCCAATTTCCATCCCTAGAGTCTGGGAAGATTGTTAAAGCTCATGTCAGTCAGTCATATGTTCTCAGCCACCACTTACAAATCTGCTGTGCTTCAGGGAGGAATCTCAGTGAAGCTGAGCCCCCTTCTTCCTGAACCTCCCCCTTTCCAGAGCTCCTGCCCCCTCACAGCCAGGACGCTTTGGCGGCCATCCAGTTATTTCAAAATGCTCTCATCTTCATTCGGCTCTTAATTATGGGAACTTCAGACGTAAGGAAAAGGTTGTATTATAGTGAGCAGTCATATCCACAGACTAGACTCTATCATCTTAATTTTCCAATACTTGGATTTCTTTCATGACTCTCTACCTATTTACTTATCCCTCTGTTCACCAATTCATCTCCTTTTGTGGTGGATTTCAGAATAAAGGGCATCAAGACTTCTTTCCTTAAATACTTCTGCATGCATTTAATTAGGTTGAATTCAATATTGTTTAATGGGTATTTCTCATTAGATACAACATAGAATAAATTGCATAAACCTTAGATGAACATTGACTGTTTTGACAAATGTGTACACTGTAGTCTAAGTCTCTATCATTCCAGGAAATTCTTTCGTACCTCTTTCCAGTCAACTATCACTCCTCCCACTGTAACTGCTACTCTAATATTTTTGCACATTAGATTCCTCCTGCTGGCTATTATAGAACTCCCTAAGAATGGAAGCAGAGGGCTGGAGAGAGGGTTCAGGGGTTGAGATCATGTGCTACTTACACAGAAGCCTCTAGGTCAGAGTTCAATGCCCAGTAGCCACATGAGGCAACCCGTATCCACCGGTAAATTCCAGCCTCAGGAATCTGACTGTCTTCCGGTATCCGTGGACGTCTGCTGCTCTCCCACAGGCACATACCCACACACAGGCGAACAGATATACAGATAAGCTTAAAAGAAAAAGAGAATGGAATCAGATAAAATACTTTCCTTAAAGTGTCTTTAACTGAGCATAACATCTTTGAGATTCACTCTCCTGCTCTGTGTATTCATAGTTTTCCTCATTATGGCTGAAAAGGTTTTCTGTTCCTCAATATCCAACAGCTCCTTTCCCTTTTCTTCTCTTATTGGTTTCTAGTTTAATTCTATACTCACTCTTTGAATTGAATGAGGTATGACCTGTGCCCAGCTCATGACCCGCGGTAAACAGACCACACGTCCTTGACCAGAATGTGTATCTTGAACATATTAGTGTAATGTTCTGTGAATAGCAATTAGGTCAGAGTTGCGTACAGGACTGTCTATCTCTTTATTGACCTTTTTAAAAAAAATTTTTTTTTCATTTCCTGAAGAGATCTATCAACATCTCAAGTACTACTGGGAATTTTCTTTTTCTTCATCACCTGTAAATTTTTGCTACTTCATGCACCAACCATGGCCTGCTATTAAATTAGAAACCTAAAACCTTTAACCATAAAACAAAGAAAAGAAAAAAAGATACTTTCACCCTGTACCCAGCTTCATTGAAATGTCAGCCCCTCTGTAGAGTCCATCTACCATCACCCCCAAGTCCTAGGACATGGTTTTTAACTGTTGGAGAATTGGTCTTCCAGACCTTCCTCAGCCAGGCCATAAGTGGAATCTTCAAATGATTTTTAAAGTATTTTCCCAGCTTTTAAAGACATTCTTGATGGAAGGCTTTGCATGTAACAAATTGGCCTACATAGCCAGAAGTCAAGTTTCCCAATAAATGTATTTAAGGAAAGTTTTATATCTCCATAAATAGATTTAATGCATTAACACAATGTAAGTATCACTGTTTAGTTTAAAATTGTTTATTCATGTGCAGCCCAAAATAATTCTACATTATATCAGGGGCACAGCTTCTGAGAAAGTACCCACAGACTGAAGGGGCTGGATCACTAGCATGTAAATCTCACACCGAGAAGGTACCTTGATCAGACAACCTACCTTGAACCCCTCATATAGCATCAGTTCAAGGCACCTTTATGCCCAAGCTCACCTAGTGACAGAGCAACTCAAGAGCTGTGGAGGCGAGTGGTCCTATTTAGGGAAATTCTGGGTGTCAAAAACACCACCTCTGACTTTACTTGACATCAGTACTCTAGAGCTCCAACCTACCCACACTGGCGATTCCCTGGAGATCTTGTAGATCAGCCAGCTTTTGCTGGAAGAAGAAACTAAAAGATCTACCTTTTCCTTTAGTAAAATGGATCCTCCTGTCTCTTTTTTATATAGAGAAAAGCAGATGAAGAAGCAAGAAGGAGAGGGCTAAAGGAGGTTTGTAGGTACGAACCTTCTAAGGTCATCCACAGCAACTATCAACAACTAAACAGAGGTCATCTAAGGGGAGAAAGCCCCACTTATCTGAGGGTCTGCTTTCCTTAGTTGTAATTACCCGTGGCCAATAAGAACCTGGACATCTTAGATGGAAAATTCTAAAAATGTAAAACTCGTAAATTTTAAATAACTTTTACAATAGTATATTGCTGTAATTATTCTGTTTTGTTGCTCGTTGTTACTTTATTTTATTTACATATTAACTTTTGTCATAGACATATATGCGTAGAAAACACACACACTTACTCTAAGGCTTCAGGCATCGACTAGGGGTCTTCAAATCCCTGAGAACGAGGAAGAATCACTATAGAGCCCTCTCTTCAGAAAGAACCAACCTTATGTCACCAGCACTAAAACAAAGCTGTCTTTTAACTCCCTTTGATTAAAACCCTTTCAGTCCCCACTTTAACCTTGCCTCCTACATCCTAAGTTACTTTTTTCATGTTTGGCCAGCAGTCACAATGGGAACAATATAAAGGAAATGAAATATTAAAATAAGTTGATACATGTAAAGGAAGGGAGTAAAAAGAAATGTCAGGAAATCAAAAGTGGTGAGCAGAATGTACCCTGGAAGAAACCTCCATGTGCCTCTTGGGGTTGGAGGGGCGGGACAACAAGCATGCTGGGAGTCAGGAGTGTGGGTACCACACACTCACTGATGAGTCTGATTTTCTGTGTGCTCTCGGGCAGGTCCCTTCATTTCTCTGTACCATAATGACTTCCTCTGTGAAATGAAGGGCTTGAAGCTCTCAGGCACCTTCCAACTCTAAAAGAACGCAAGCCATCATGTGCCTGTTCCACATGGCAGCCAGTCTCTGTTTCCGACCTAAGATAAGGGGCGTGGACCAGTGTGTCATCTTGTGATGCCTTGCCAGGTCTGATTCCATTGTCATGAACCACAGACTCCCTGCTAACTCTGGGCAAAACTCATTGCTTTTGATTTATTAATGCCTATGTGTAGAAAGCCGAGTATTTCCAATTCTGCTGTTTGCCTCTTTTGTTTGCTTTATCTTAAAGGTGTCTCTCGGGTCGGATGGGAAGGCGAAGTGGGTGAGGAGACATGGCTGCTGTAATTTGTAGAGTGACTCTCCACTTCGAAGGATCTAATTTCTAACTTTTGGACTTGTTATTGCAAATTGCTTGCGGGAGACCACTTAAGGAGTGAGAACCAGTAGACATTTCTCATTGGAGGCAGAGAGAGGAGGCAATGAAGCAATGACATGCAAACCGGGTGCTTTGCGGTTATTATCTGAAAGCAGCTCCAGATTTTGAAGCTTGGACACACCCAGCCTTCGAATGCTGGCCTTTATGCTTGTGCTAGATGGCGTATAGATGTATGAGTGACCTGCTGGCATTTTTTTTAAATCTATTTTATACTTGCCATTCTTCTCCACCCCAATCCCTTCCAACACCCTCAACACCAGGTAGGCAAGAAAAGGTTATTAGGGAGGGGGAATGTTGAGTTCTTTTTAGACTACTTCCTGCTGGTTAGGGGCATTAAGTTCCTTGGGACAAGTCCAATCTTCACCTTATAAGGATATCTTCAGTTTCTTCTTATTGTTTCTTTTCTCATGAAAACTTGACAAGCCAGCAACAGCAGGAGCAGGAACCAGCAGGAAAAACAGCCACACCTGCTCTCTTAGGGCTCTGGTCTTTTTATACCTTCTCTAGAGTCCCCAGAATTAAACTATCACGCCCCTGCCAGAGCACTCATGAGGCAAACAGTCTGCTGCTGTGGACATTCTGAAGCAGCCCCATATCCCACACCTGGGATGAAACAAAAACACAGTCACATAAAATAACTGGGTTTTTAAAGACACCAAAGTTCTCGCTACAGTGACCACTTGCTACTGGGTGGTATTCAAATGAAACACACGTAAATAAACATCCATTTTCCACAGGTTCAGGTTCAAATTCCATAGTTTCTGGGTGTCGCTCACTTATGAGTTATTATAGTCTCAAGACTCAACTATTTTCTCCCTCCATATCTTGATTCTTGCAAATGCAAGTAGTTCTGATTTAAATGTCTTTTGGACCTTTGGAGCAAAGCTAATGGTCTAACCCCACAGATAAATTTCTTAGAACCCTGGCACCAAAGTCTTCGTCTAGCAAGCCTGTGAGCGTTCTCTTAGCTAGGATGTCATGAATAGTTACATAGGTGTGTTCTACACAAAGAAACCAACTGGGGGGCTGGATCAATGCTAAAATCACTCTTTCTTCTATATGCTAAGTCAATGCCCTGGAGTAAGACATGTTCACCTACATGGTCCAGAGATAACCTAAATCAAAACTTGCTCACCCCTCTATGCCTACCTTCTCTGGCACTCCCAGACAAATTTGATCCCTGACAAACTGCTTCTATGAGTTCTATAAGACACTCTTCGGGCCTCCAAGGGTGCTTGCTCACACGTGGCATACAAGCATAGAGACACAGCTACACACAAGTAAAAATAAAGCCAAAGAGACGTTTTGAAAAGAAACTCTACATGGGGCAGTCTTGTAGTTACTTTTCTTGTCACTGTGACAAAACACCTCACAGAAAAGCTTAAGAAAGGAGGGGCTGGCTGGATCGAGATGGTGCACACCTGTGATCCCAGCACTCTGGGAGGCAGAGGCAGTCGGATCTCTGTGAGTTCCTTCGAGGCCAGCCTGGTCTACAAAGTGAGTCCAGGACAACCAAGGTTACACAGGGAAGCCCTGTTTCGAAAGAAAACAAAGAGAAAAGAAAGAGAGGAGGAGTTTGCTGTGGCTCCTGCTATGAAGTGCCAGTCCCTCATGGCAGGGCACTTACATTAGCAAGAGTATGAGGTACTGTTTACATTGTGTCTGCAGTCAAGAAGCCCAGGTTAATGAATCTGCTGTCTACTCCTTGTCAACCTCCTATTGTGTACTCTGGGACCTCAGCCCATGGAATAATGCTTCCTACAGCTAAGGCAGATCTTTGCTCTAGTTAAACCTCCCTGGAATCACTCTCAAAGACACACCCAGGGGGGTTTGTTTCCTAGGTGGTCCTAAATTGATCAAGTGAACAGTGAAGATGAACTGCCACAGACAGCATAAAAGCTTGGATGGGATGTATCAAAAACCCCAATGGGTCCCCACTGCAAGACAGAGTCACCAAGGCCTGGGGATCTTTATCTCTCACAAATGACTACCACTCAAAAAAGGCTATCACTTCCTGTATGAGGGAAGTGTCGCTGTTTCTGTGACACTTGTACCCAGGTTCTTGAAGTTTGAGTCCACGGTGATCAAAAGTATGTGCATGTTTCCAAACACCGAAATTGACCTCACTTTTTCCTTTCATCTCGACATTTGATGACATCTAGCTAGAACTTGTAGAAGGCTCAGGTTAACCAGCTCAGAGTGAATACAGCTCAGCAGCTGAATGGAAGGATCCAGGTTTGTCAGTTTGTATAGTTGAATCTACAAAAAGAGATGCTGGCATATGTGATAAGAGGACACTCTATGGGGTATTTTATTGTCCAGAGAAGAAATTAATGGCAATGCCACATCTATGTCAAACACACATAGTTAAAACTTTATGATTCCTCCCCGTGAAATATTCTGTTTATGTCACATGGATCTAATCTAATGCTTTTTTTTTTTTAACTTTTTTTCCTTTTCTTCCCCTTCTCCACCTTTTCCCCTGCCCTCTTTGTCTCCTGAGACCTATTCCCTTTGGAAATGCATTAGTTACCTAGGAAACCTTAATGCTATTTTTTTTTTTAATGAGTGGAGTTTGGTACAGCATAAAGCTAATTTATAGGGTGGTTAGGAATTCATGTCGTGACTAGCAAAACAGGAGACTTTATTATGACTCCCAGATCCACCTGTGTGGCAGGCATACATACCTTCACTCTATCATTACGGGTAATTATTTTTGAAGCCTAATTACAAATATGCATTCTATTTCACAAAATGAGTTGATTCATTGTTGTTCCACGTAATCCATTATATTGTTCAGCATAAGCCCCAGCACATAATTAGCGATAACAACAGGGAAGTAATACAGCAGGCGATCTGTTAACAGTGGATGTGCTGGAATTTCCTCCTGAATGGGGAGGTGATGCCACCCCAGAGGCAGCCAATGAATAAGATGAGATTTTAAAAAACAAAACAAAACCACTTCATCTATGTCTTTCATAGGGACTACATTAGGAAATGAAGTAAATTTTAAGTGTGACCACTACTTCATTCTGCTCATTTCTGACTTCGTGAGAACACACACACAATTATATTAATGAAATACGGATGGAACCCAAACCAAAAAAAAAAGAAGTTTTTCTTTCTAAAGACCAGTATCATTCAGCAGAGGGGTACAAAGGGTGTCAGAGCAAGGACTGTAGGATTTGGATCTGGGGCTTGCCCTACACCAGGCACTGTGCTGTGAGTTTTAAATTATTCGATTTGTTTATGCTTCATAGTGCACCTGTGAGATTGGCACTATTTCTCCAGTTCTAGTGGGTTTTGATCAGCTAGGAAACCTGTTCAAAAACACATCTTGTAGGATGAGAGAACAGCATGAAACACAGGTTTGTTGGGCCAGGAAACTGACCCTTTCAATAAATTCTGCTTCCTGGTCTGCTGGTGAAATCCTTTGTTTGCTTGCATATTTTCTGCCCCCCCCCCAAAAGAGAAGCTGAAAAACTGGGAAACTCAGTTTCTTTGGTTACTACATGCAGGGTGGAGTCTGAGAAGATGTTAGACTATCACCTCTAAATGATTGATTGATTGACTGATTGGTTGACTTAATGTGCATTGGTGTTTGGCCGGCATGTGGTTTGTATGAGGATGTCAGATGCTCAGGAACTGGAGTTACAGACAGTTCTGAGCTGTTATGTGGGTGCTGGGAATTGAACCTGGGTCCTCTGAAAGAGCAGCCAGTGCTCTTAACTGCTGAGCCATCCCTCCATCAGAATATCACCTCTAATATCTCTATTAGACCTGAGCTGCTTCTTGGGAGTGAAGTTGTGTTTTCCTGGGATGACATCTTAGAGAGGGCTAAGCTTCCTGAATAAGCATAGACACATCACCCAGCTTCCAAGGACAAATGACCTCATTTGGGGGAGAAAGACAATAACCCCCCCTAAATGATGTCTCACATACACTCCAGGGCATCTTTGAATCATGGCTATCTGGAAGACTAGCTTGGAGTGGGCAACAAAGGGATAGCCCGGTGCATTGCAGGAGGAGCCAAGACAACACGATGCGTCAAACTCCCCTGACCCTAAGCCCCATTCCTAGTGCAAACACCTTCTACATTCACTTTGCTTTAGAAACGTAGACTTCCTGGCTCCATTATCCGGAACAGCTGTCTGGATGAGTGGAGGTGGGGAGCGAGACCAAAGGCAAGCGCAAGAGCTGCAGCTACTCAGCCTTAGCACCCTCCAGCAGCAGAAGCAACGTGCGGATGTTTCAGGATCAGGTCCGCTATCCATGCAAAGGAAGTAGAGGAACTGCAGTGAAGGCTAGCTAGGATGTGAGCCAAGGCTAGCTGGCTAGCTGCGGGATGAGGCTTATCTCTGTCATATATAGTCACACAGGGCCAGTTTTCTCATTTCCTGGGCCAACATTCACTATGAATTAACTATGTACTGTTGCTGCACAAGAGACCCTTTCCACCCCCACTGACCTGTTTTGAAACAGAAGTAAAAGCAGTTTTCCAGGAGACTTTCATTTCCACTCATTTTGTGTCTGTTGAACGTTTCGACCACACCGTGGCGCTATTACAAAAGATAAGGGTAGGCCAAAGGCAAAAGCACTAGGAATTCGCCTTTGGAGAGAGTTTCAAGGGGGTTTTCAAAATTCGAACCCGGTTACTGCGCCACAAACTGCTTTCTGAAACCAGGGCCTCAGATACAATTGGGAGAAAAAGGTAGCCCACTGACGCAAAGGTACAGTCAACAGATTGGCGGCCAAAGCCAGAGAGTCTGCTTATAAAGATCACTACCTAACTAACCAAAGCCAAGGCTCTCTTTATAGAGTATACTCACTCCACTGCTTCTAGCCCGGTGTACTCCTAACTCTAGCTATCTCTACCGCCCTTACCTCTGGTCTTTCTACAAAATAAAAAAACTAAAACTCTCTACTTTACCGAGTTTGTCTAGAAGTCGCTATAACCCTGACCGTCTTTTATCTGCCGTGAACAAGTGCATCTTGTCTCTTTTTCTGCCCGGCATCCTCTTTGGACATCTGAGCATCTAGAAGTCCAAGGCGGCTTTAGTGTCTTACTGAAGGAAGGAAGGAAGGAAGGCCCTCTAGCTCCTCAGTGGAAAGAAACAAGGGAGGAGAAGACAGACTGTCTGCCAGAGGAAGGAAATCCTCAGATAGGACTTCTTAAAGAAAAGGGCAACCGTTCTCCACGGGTTCGGGGTGGGGGGCGGGGTGGGAAGTGAATCAGATCCCCCGGCGAAAGCGCACCTTTTGCCCTCCGCTCTTGCCTGGTCCCCTCTCCTTTCCCCATTCCCCGCCCTCCCCTGCCCCAAGACACCGCACATATTTGGCAAGATTAAGGTGTCACCTCTCATATTACAAGGCCTGTTGATCGCAGGCAGACACAGACCCTCCTGCACCCTTGAGGTGGAAACAATGCACTCTTCCTGCCGTCGCCCAGGTCTGGCAAAGGGAGGCGGCCAGCCAGTGTGCCGCAGCTGCAGAACAAATCCCGAGGCTCGAACTCCGCTGCCTTTTCTCCTGACTGTTCATATTTAAGCTCGCCCCTCTCAGACCCCTCCTCCCTCCAGGCTGCCAGTGACCGGGGAGCAGCCGGCGGAGCAGCCCACACGTGTTTTTAACCCGTTCCTTCCTTCCTTCCCCGGGAGCCAAAGCACCTCTTTGGTTGCAGTCTGTAGAGCCCCGGGACCCGGAGCTTGAGGAATGAGCCCCTAGAACTAGGCCGGCAGAGAGACTGGCGGGAAGGGAGGGGAAAGCGGAGAGGGGAGGGGGGGGGGGGAGAGAAGCAAGTGCGGGAAGTGGGGGAGGGCAGGGGCGGGCCAGAAGACCGCGAGAAAACCAGAACGCCACAGAGCACGCCCAAGCCAAACCTCCAAAGTGCTGTGTGGCAGAGTGAAGGGGGAAACTCTGCAGCCCGAACGGACCCAGAGGAAGAAGGAGATATTTTGGCAGGAGGGAAGCCTTTGAAGGAGGACTCAGCCTTTCTGAGGGGCCGTTGGAGGTGACGTCCTTGGGTCTCTGTGGGTGCTGCAGGCCATTTTCGATGTGGCAGCCCCCGTCAGCCAGGATAATGATGAGGCAGGTACAATCTATCTGGTACACAGCCACCCCACCCCCCTCCCCCGACTCTCCATCCTCTTTGGCCTCCCTTCACCCGGCAGCTTCTCTTGGCCTCAACCGGCGGATGCAGTTCTGGTACTGCTGGGTGTGGACCAAAAGCATGCAACGCCAAGGGATCTTCAGGGTTTGAACCTGAAACCTTGCTAAAGCACACTGCGGGTTGCTTATAGACACTTTAATAGGAGGCAAGGAAGAGGTGGACTATTAAATCGCCTTTCCTAGTGCGCGTGAATTGAATCAAATGCCCTGGCAAGAGGGGACTTGGAGAGCGACAGAGGTGGTGGGGGATGAGGGTGGGGGTGGCGCTTGGACTTGAGTTCCACCTTGCAAGAATCGAGGAAGGAGTGAAGGAGCAATGCTCTGCTCTCCATTTCCCCTCACCGCTAGGATTTTTCCCCTCTGCGGTTCTCTAGGGCTGCGACTGAGCAAATAGATACACTGACCATTGTCAATTCTGAAAGCATCAGCTCAAAACAAGTGGGCTCCAATAAATAGCTAAAATTATCTCCACATAAGACCTCTGCCTCCAGCCTGGGAGCTTTTTCCTGGAATGAATCTAGCGGTTGCGGAACAGAGCGTCGCTACTTTCGGGGAGTCGGGAAGGGGTGTGTTGCTTGCCTTTTCTTCTGGGCAAATTGTTTTTTTTTGTGCAGAGCGGTGGGCGCTGGGCGAGTGAGTGCTCGGCTCCAAGGCCAGGTCCTACCTTGGAAAGAAGGGCTAGAGAAGTTGGGAGACGGGGTGAAATGCCGCGTTTGGACTCACGCCTCCAGTTTTCTTTCTTGCACGCGCCGCGCACGCAAACCACCCCTCCCTAGGTCGCTCAGGACTCCCACCCACCCCTTACCTCTGTGACTTAACCTCCCCAGACAGCCTGCACTGCGCCTTAAGAGCTGGTCTCCAGGGCTGGAGAGTTCAAGGGAAAGCAACTGCTCAAGGGCGGATTCCTGTTGTTGAGAGTGGGAGGTGAGGGGGTTACTGAGGGGGAGGGGAGCCGGGGGGGGGGGGGGCCCAAATCTAGAAGGGTCTGAGATTTGGAGGTAGAGTTTAAGGTTGAGACCCGAGTTCTCCTTAGCCAAGGGGCAGGAAAAGGCCTTCTGTCTGTTTAAATGAAAAAAGGAAAAGAAAAAAAAAAAGATCAAAAAGAAAAATTCAAGAATAAGATCAACTATATTAATGTGTAAAATATAATGATATATTGAATGTTTTCGTTGACTCCTCCTCCCCATCTCTAAAAGGAAAGTTAAAATAGGAGGTACTGAAGAATAGGCTATCTTGAAAGTGTTTGTCCATTTGTCTGTTTCCCTTTAAAGGGGACTAGGAGAAATGACCAGGTTCCCGGGCTGGTTCCTAGACCAAACTCCAAAGTGATAGGGCGCGAGCCTGCCAGTCACTGCGGGCGGGGCTCGGGGGAGAGTGGCTTGGCGCGGAAGGGGTTAAGGCGCTGAGCTCGGAGCCATCTGGCCGGGTTGGCTGGTTATAACCGCGCAGATTATGTTCACGGGACTCAGAGTTGAAGGCTCCTCTCCTTACCCAGCAGCTCCGCGCACCGCCCCGCGAGAGAGCCCGGCGCAACTTTCTTCCCTCTTTTCTTTCTCCTTCTCGTTTTTTTTTTTCCCCCCACCGCTGGGTAGTGGCTGCGGCAGGGGTGGGCGAGACTGAATGACCGAACTCGAATCCACCTTTCTCTTCATGTCGACGTCCCTGGAAATAGTCACACGGATGCCATGGTTACTTCTGCCACGGTAAGGGGAGGTGGCGGGCACGTTGGGTGGGCAGGTCCCGGAGGGGGTGGGGGATCGCGTGGGGGAGATTTTCCTGGGGATCCGCGTGGGGGGCCCCAGCTCTGCACCGAGCCCTACCCCCATCGCGCAACAGGCTCCTAACTTTCCGGGTCTGGTGCCTTCCCCAAAGTTTGAGCTAGGATCTGCCCAGGCCTAGGCGCAATCACCACCACCCTTCTCCCCTGCACTCCGGCGCGCGCGCAGAGACGGCGCTTCCCCACCTCCTCCTCCTCCCTCTGGTCCCCTGGCTGCCCAAGAAACCGCCCTCAGTCTGGGAAAGTGATCAGGTTTAAGAAACCTGCCTTGGAGAGGGAAGGAGGTGGAGTCGAGGGAAAATGGGGACCACGAAAAGGCAGGAAAGGGATTCGGCCGCCCCCCTCCACCTCGTGTGTACACACCTCCAACCCTCTGATCTGGTTCTCCTAGAAGACCCCCCGCTCATCCTGTAACAAAAGGGGGTAGCAGACAAAACCGGGGCTTGGAAGAGGCCAGAATCCCGCCTTGCGCCCTGCACCCCGCTGGCCACCGGGCACGGTCCTTTCGACAGCTCCACCGCACAGCCCCGGCAGGGCGTGGGCTGGGGGAGGGGATGTAACACTCAGGACCAGCACAGTTACTTCCCAGATTGGGGGAGCTGGGTCTCCTCGTCCAGCGGTGCGTACCTGCGATGGTGTACCACGGAGGCCTTTTCCTCTGAGACGTCCCCAGCCCCAGGCTGTTCTGGCCAGCGTCTACCCAAAGGCTCCCCAGCCTGGGTCTTCGCACATATGTTGGAGGTAGCGCTCAGCCCGCCGGTCTGGGACCCGGCAGGAAATGGTGGGCACCAGAGCGGGGCATATCGTAGGGATTTGGTAGCAATTTTTCGGGGCCCGTTTTAGGCTCCCCCCCCCCAAGAAGTGGTGTGGGAAGGCCGAGAGCATCAGAGACCCTCCGAGCTAGGTCGGAGTTAAAGGAACCCACCGCAGGCTGGATTGTTTCCATTGCCACGGGGCTCTGAACCGTGGTGGGTACTTCTAAGGCAATTTGGCTCGCTTGGGAACTGAAGGTGCGGAAATGGGGGGGGGGGGGGGGGGGGTGGGGGGGGGGGGGAGGACCGCTCTGCTTGTCGCTTTCGGGCGGGCGTGAGTGGGTGTGCATCCAAGAGGCGCTACTGCTTTGCGCAATTTTGCGTTAGATGCGCCTCCTTGGGACCCCAGCACCGAATGGTGTGGACACAGTTGTTTAGTCAGGTCGCAGGTGGGAATTGGAATCAAGGTTCGCGTTTTCCGGGTCGGGGAAGCACCCACTAGATTGGCCCCGACCTCTGGCGGCCGGCGGCTAGCAGGTTGAGAGTCAGAGTGGAGGCTGACGCGGTCCCGGGCAGCGCGGGCTGCTAGCTGGATCGCTGGAGCCCCTGAGCCGGGACTTGTTTATGAGTGTGAAGAGGTTGGGGGCGGGGACCTGCTGGGGGAGGGTGGGGAGGAGGAGGGAGGCTGCCAGGGTGGGTGTTACTCGCCGAGTCTTGATGTTGGAAATTCTGCAGGTTACGGAGTGTGCTGGCAAACCTGCTTTTCAGTAAAGGGATGCCTTTCCACTACCAGCCGGAGGGCGAGGAAATACCTAAGCACGCTACCCTAATGGTCAGGGTGGAGGAAGGGGGGGGGGGGGGGGAGTTGCACCCGGGAGCTTTACAGTCGATTTTCTAAATAGCACGAACTTTGCCAGTTTACTCGCCTCCCTTGATCCTGACACGTTGCTCAAAGAAACTTGAGAGGTGGAATCTAGAAAATAAAACCCAACTCTCTCCGCCTTAAGCCCAGACCGACCCGAGTGTAGCGTTGGGACAGAGTAGAAAGAGAAAAAGCGGGCTGCTGTACCTGGCGGTATTGGAGGACAGAAGAAAGTTTCCCGGCGTTCGCCTCAGCGAGAGCAAATGGGATTGCCCTTTGCTGCGGACTGTGTTGAAGCCGGCCTTGAAAAGACTGAATCTGTGCGACTCGGGTCTGATTTCCCAAGAAGGGAGACTGATCCTTGGGTGGCCAGAGACTGGGAGGGCTTTCTCAAGTCTCAGTGAGAGAGGGAGTTGTGGGTGGGAGGCACAGCTGGAGGTGGAGCTTCCTCCAGCTCGGCTGGCCCTGGAGGGGCGGGGAGCCTGTGTGATGGGCATCTGTGTGCATAGCAGGAGATGAGAGCTTGTGGGAACATAGGTGTAGCTAATGAGAAATCTGTGCCTGTGAAGGGTGTCAGAGCTGGAGACGTGCAGTGTGCTGAAGACAGATGGCTTGTGCGTGCCTGCACAGACACATGGGTGGGCGTGGTGTGGGAGGGCGGCTGGGCGCTGTGTGTGTGTGTGTGTGTGTGTGTGTGTGTGGGTGTGGGTGTGGGTGTGCTGAAGGGTGGACATGTGTGGGTGCTGAGTGGGTAAAGACTACCAAAGGGATGTGAAAGGGAGTTTATCTGAGGAGAGTGGAGTGTTAACTGTATGGGTACATGAAGCCCTGGGATTTGACTGGAAGGGCTCTGAGGCACATGGGAGATAAAGACACAGGGGCTCTGGCATTCTTGTAGAGAGCAGCACAAGGAAGGATGGCTTTTGCCTCTTCCCTTCTTTGCCTTCCAGTGAATGGTCTGGGGAAGGCTTAGAGTGAGGGTTGTACATTTAAGAGGTGGGTTCTTCTGTGTTGGCACAGGGTCCAGGGACAGGAAGTGCTCTGTGCACAAGACTCCCGAGTAAATCAATGCATTTGCATGCCAAGAGGTGAGATGCACATTGTCTAATACTGTACAGTGGCCCCTCTTATTTAGTGGGAGGACACCCTACCACCAGTTCGTGTTGATTATTACTGAAAACTAGTGGGGAGCCCACTGGATGCTCAGCTTGTTGGTGGGTGCTGGGACGTGGCACTCTGCCTTGGAAAAATTCCTTCTCCATGCTCAGCTGACAGTTGCAGTGTTGCCAGGAATAAAAAGTGCGGTGCCTGTGGAGGTCCCTTCTCGAGTTGTTCGTGGATCATGAGAGCCAAAGGGAAGCTGGCTTAAAACATTATCTGCGGTTTTGTAAAAAAGCCATGATAGCGGTAAAGGATGAAGGATGCTTCTGTGGGTGGGCAGGGAGCTGGAGGGTGGTACTGCTCCTCACCTGGAACACAGGCTAGGCCAGGAATTGGAAGGTAATGCTTTCCAGGTAGAAGGTGGGGATGGGGGGTGGGGGCTCTTGATCCATTTCGGGATGGAGTATGAGATGTCTCCTTACTGTGTGCGGAATGAATCTTGAGACATGGGCCTGGGGAAAGGTCCAGTGATGCCCCTGAAAGGCTGGGCTCCTAGTTTGCTTGTCTTTGGGGCATCTGCGCTACAGATCTAAAGTTAAACTGAGTATGCGCTCATACTTTTGTCTAATGCGCTTTCTGGGGTCTAAAGGAGCTATGAGAAAAGTAGCCAACAGGACAGAGAAATGTGCATAGCATTGTGTCCGCTGTGAAGGACTATGGTGTGTGTGTTTTTTGCAAGAATTCTGTGGGTCTGGGGAAGGAGGAAGTTGGCCTTGGATGCTTAGACCTTTGCCTTAAGGGAACAAAGGTATGCATAAAGGAAGAGCTGTGAGTTTCAGGAGTGAGAGCAAGGAGGAGTTCACTGAGGTTTAAAGTCACTGGGTGAAAGCAGGAAGAAGGCTTTATACTTTAGGAGCAAACACTGTTCACCTGGGCCAGGTGACAAGGAACCCCTTTTGATCATGTGAGGGCATCTGGGTGGGACAGGATCCAACTAATGGCGGTCTTGATTCCTGAAATCGAAGCTTTACTGTCTCGAGGTTTAGGGAAGCTCATCCCTTTGAGAAATAGCTGGTGCTGGGCAGAGCTAGTGCTGCTATTTTCTGAGAGCACCATGGTGAGGGAGAAGACTCTCAGCTGGAAAAGCCTGCATTTAGTTTGCTACTTTGGAACAGCAGTTTTCTGATGTCTAGGATTCTCCATGCCCCTCTCTATAGAATGACGATGTTGATGGGAACTGGCTAAGAAGAGAAATGCATTCCTCTTTACTAAGCAAAGCTCAAAGGAACTAGTTATAAAAGCTGTGATCTACAAAGATGCAATCTGTTTGGACACGGGTGTGGACATCTGTCAGTCATTGGGAAAATAGGATGTTTGTCTCCTCTGGATGGCATTACATCTCCACTGCTTGCCCACTGTGTAAAAATAGTAATAAAATAACATAAAGCTTTCCCATGGCTTACCTCAGTTTTCTACTTATCCATAAACTGGAGGCAGGCAAAGTTAGATTTTAGTTTGTGGATCATTCAGGAAGAGAGGCAATATAGGAATCAGTTATAAATTTTCAGATAAACTTTGTTTAGCATCAGCTGTGCAAACTGCAATGCCAAAACAAATATGACTTTGAAAACACAGAGCGTAGTAATTGTCCTTGGCATAGCCACCATTTGTGTAAGAGGGAAGCAGAGTCCAGCCACCCTGTGTTACTGTCAAGGTCTGTGTTTTTCTAGACGATAAGTCCTTGGCAGGCCCCAGCCTGCCTGGAGAGAGGAACCCCGGGGCTCAGAGTTGTGAAATGCCGCATGCCCAGTGCAGCAAGTTGGGCACAGCCACTTTCCACTGAGACTAGGATGGAGGGCCAGAGGCCCTGAAACATCCCAGTCCTCCCAGAAGTTAGCACACGCTGTCAACTCCTGGCTCAGAGTCAAGGCCCTCATCCTGGAGTTCAGTGGCCATAAATAGTCAGGAGCTAAGTTATTTCCATGAGGCACTAAACCAATTCTTCTGCTTTTTCTGGCGAGATTGGGCCAATTAAGTTGATTGGAAGAGGTCACTGCTGATGGGTCTCACACTCCCCAAGCAGGACAGGCCAGCAGAGTTTAATTACAGAACATTTCCCATCTCTGCTGTTGCATTCCCAGATGTATTAGATGCTCAGGCCTTTCCTCTTCCCCTCCATTCAGGATGCCTAATTGAGTAAGCTGCTTCTGCGGCAGGCTCCTCCAGACCTTTTCCTGAGCAATTCCAAGGCTTCCACCCTAAGTAAAGGGGCTGCAAATCCAGGTGCTGACTGGAAGTGAGAGAAAGGGTTTGGGGCTGACATGGAAGGTCTTTTCAGCCCACCCCTCTGTTTCAAGACCTCAGCAGCTGCTGTTCCACTCATTAATGATGCAGGCAGGTTCTGACATTGGGAATACTGAACTAATGACTGTTGGACTGAGTTTCATGTAAGACCGACTTTGTTGGAAAAGGACCAAATCTTTTACTGGAGAAAAGCCTAAGGCTCATGTGTGGTTGCTGATAAGGCCAGTGGATACACTTTGTGCATGAGCAAACACATGCTGATGAGATGTGTGTGTGTGTGTGTGTGTGTGTGTGTGTGTGTGTAGACACGTGAACACAGGAGCTGTCCTGGATGGGACATTTGTAGACCTTATGTTATTGGTGGACATATATATGTGGGTACTGGCTCAGATTTCATTGTCATCAAATTGCTTCTCATGGTGGACCAGCTGTTTATTTATTGGGGGGGGGGAGTAAGGGCAGTTTCTTTCAGATCATTTGCATACAGGGATTGTGAGCTTTGAAGTGTGAGGCCAGTGTCAATACTACCTCATCCTTGCCTGTAAAGATTTCTAAGATCAAGAAGCCAGTGCAGAAATAAAGAAGGAAAGAACAAGAGAAAGTGGGTTTTTTTTCTTTTCTTTCTTTTTTTTTTTTCAGAATTCTCACTTTCAAACTGACAGTTTTCTATGAAGCCAACCTTTATTTTACCTAAAAATACTAAGGAGCTAGACATAGTATTTTTACTTGATCAGAATGCACTTGCTCTTTGTTCATACCCTTATCTGTCACAGTGCTCCTTTCACAATATTGATTATGAACTACTGAGGTCTCTAGGACTCCAAGCATCCTCACAGGATAGACCTCTGACTAAGAGTGGTTAACAGATTTTGATGCAAAATTTGGTGTGGCCTGTTATGATTGCTCATTATCTAGCAACATGACCAAAGAAAACATCTGTGCAAGTTATTTTCCTTTTTTTTTCTTTTCTTTTTTAATTTATTCACTTTGTATCCGAGCTATAGCCCCCTTCCTCATAGCCTCCTAGTCCCACCCTTCTTCCCTCATCCCCCCCATGCTCCTCCTCTAGTCCACTGATAGGGGAGGTCCTCCTCCCCTACTATCTGACCCTAGCCTTACTAGGCCACAGAGAAAGAGATTCCAGACAGTCCTGAGCAAGTGATTTTCAGAAGGAGCGAAGAACTAACTTGCTTGCTGATCTCAAACATTTCATTTAGTGCAAGGTGTTCTGAAGCAGCATGAGGCAGCAGATGGCTTGCTGACATGGAGATGGGGATCAAGCTTTTAACTAAGTTCTGTCACCAATTAGCTGTTGCTATGTGACCCTGAATGTTCTCTTCAGGCTGTGATTTCCCTGACTATAAATGAAGGGCTTGAATTAGAAGACCTCAAAGCCCCAATGCAGCTCTACCACCCTAAGAAAGATTCTACATTAAACCTGTCCTATTTCATATTTGCTCATATGTCTTACTAGCTCCACCACCCTAAGATTCTACATTAATCCTGTCCTATTTCATCTTTGCTAATATGTCTTACTTGGAGCATGCCTTGGCACATTCTAAGGAGCTCCTGGCTTTATCTTTGCAGAAAGCCAGAAAGGCATGCGAAGAATTTACCAGAATGTTCTCTTTTGGCCAGGAATGCTCAAGATGTTGGCTGGGTCTCTACAGTATACAGTGCATAGAGCTGATAGTAGTTGGATTTGGCTTTCTGGTAGACCTGGTACTAATCATTTGGCATCCTCTCAAATGCCTTTCACTGTTAACATTACTAATAAAGATAAGCACCCACTTTTAAGACAATGATAGTATTTGATAGGAGGTGCCAGGCATTATAGGAAATATCACATGACATTATCTCAGTATCCCCAGATAATCCCATGAATAATTTTGGATACTGAGTTGACGTGAAGCTAAAGGATAGCTCCATAATTGCACAACAAAACGCTGATATACTTTCCTTCCTGAAGCCAACAGAGCTCCAATGTCCACCAGATTGTGTTTTCCATGTTCTATGATGTCATCCAGATGGGAGCTGGTTCTATAGAGCTCTGTGAAGTTTGTCACCCCACAGGATAGCTTGCTCCACCAGAAGCTTCCTTTTCATGTGCAAGACAAATGTTTAGGTTTTCTAGCCACCTGCTGGCAAGCATGTGTCAGCTCTATCATAGCATCCATGGCCTTCCCCATTAACTTCCCGAGCTGTTGACAAGGGAATTTGCCCTTCCAGCACTCGGGTATTGATTTAAGCCACAATTGCCTCCTTGTAAACTCTATAAGAGTGGAACTGGACATCTGGTTTTGATCCACGTGCCCGTAAGAGATGGTGGGTCCCAGCATTCCTGAGTCCTAGGATGAGGACCACACAAAATGGAAACTTAAATGGAGAGCCGGAGGTCTCTTCAGAGTTTGGAAGGTGGCTTCATAGGCCAGGGAACTCAACCATTTAGACTCCAGTTTTGACTAGGCAGACTTCTTGCTGGAGGGTTGGTGGACATGGGTTGCTATAAAGGACTGAATCCCTAAGTGGTACTTGAGACAGAATAAAGCAGCCAGCATGTCCTCCAGCCCCGGTGGTATCTGCCTCTGAATTTCACTCTCTGGGCAAAAGTACTTCTAAGAATAGAGAAACAAAAGGACTTCTTGGAAGCATCTCTTCAAAGGGTATAATTGAATGAATGCTTCCTCCCCCCCCCCTTTTTTTTCTTTTTGCTCTCCTTATTGCCCCACAACTCTCCACCCCCCTCTCTCAAAACCAATAAAAATAGGTGACTTTGTTGTGTTGCTTGAAGGTATTTTCATTGTGCAGCAGAAAACACTGACCAAATCCCATTTGACTGTTTCATAGTATTTATACTTCAAATATGTGTATTTACTTTGTTTTAAATTTTCACATGTAGGGTGATGCATTTCTTCTCTACATATGAGATTTTATCTATCTATCTATCTATCTATCTATCTATCTATCTATCTATCTAT
>NW_026590905.1:1817848-1832204 GCF_907164565.1 Psammomys obesus | reverse complement strand
TATCTATCTATCTATCTATCTATCTATCTATCTATCTATCTATCTATCTCTGATTGCCAAGAATTTGAGACTTACTACAATTTACTGTTCTTTTCTCTTTCTAGACCTAAGTCTCCATCATTTAAAAATATCTTCCCTCCCCCTCTGTCTCCCCATTGTCCCTTAAGGAATATATTTCAAGTTCTCAGTCTGGGATTAGTTCTGTCCTATGTCTAGCAGATCTGTCCTTGCTGGTTTATAATGTACTTCCACAGGGTTCAAGAGGGAGAGGCAGCTGTAAAACTCACCTGATTTCCCAGCAGGTGTGTTCCAGCATTGAGCTGAAGCTTGGCTCTGCTGACATCCAGTTGCTTATCTAGAAGAGCTAGCTGGTAGCCTCTCTCCCTTCATAGGACTCAGAATAATGGTGAATTTTAAACAGAACCTTTCCTTCCATTGGCCTCTGCTTCCTGCTCTGGAAAAGAAGGGAGTTGGACTCACTGGCTGATCAAAAGGAGCCTGAAGGCTGTGACTGTTCAGATGTTCTGTGGCTCTGCTGTTCCCTTTGCCTCACCATGGTCTATGCCTGGGATTTCCAGGTACTCCTTCTGGCCTGGAGTACTTATGTACAGAAATGTGGAGGGGGTGGTGGAGGAAATTAAGTTATGTGATGCCAGATAAGTTATTGAACATATGGATGAGTGAATGTTTATAGAGTGCTGAAGAAGCAAGCTTGCCAGATTTGTGGCGGATCTTGGATTGCTAGCTGGGAGCATGGGGGAGAGGTTTATGTTGGGATAAAATTGTCTGTGGGTAGCTGAATTCAGTAAGCTAAATCTGAAAGATCCCAAACTATGCTCTCTCAGACTGATCCTGCCTCTGACACAAGAGACTGGTTGCAACTTGAACATCCTTGAGCCATCCTGGGTCTTGTTTTCCTTGCCTATTAAATGTCAAGAACTTTGATGACTACTGAAGTCTTTCCTGCCTTCTCACTAGATTGTGGAAATGTAAAGCCAGAAGAAAAACCTAGATAGATGGGTGGATGGATCAAGAGAAGGACACCCTCAAATAGTTTATGTGTGATGGGCAGTACCCTGATGGAAAGCAGATAGGCGTGGTAAAAACACGCATCTGTTCTTGAACCGAAGGCAGCGACAGAACATGTGCCGGGTGTGTTTATGTTGTAGTTTGATTGTTCACCTCGCCATCTTCACCAGTAACATTAAAATCATCTTAGCCGTGTTTGTCTTTCTATGACCTTTCTTGGGAAGCCTCCCTGCCTTCCCCCAGAGCGCCTGGGGCTCTCTTCCCAGCCTCCTTCATGTTATAGCACTTAGCAGCCCGTGCTGCATTTGCATTCCTGTCTTCTTACTAGAGGATGAAATCTTTGTAGAGGGGTCTGTGCTTGTCATCTTTCTATTCACCAACACCTGGACTAGCGTCTGCCACAGAAATGTGTGTCAAGCAAATGGATGGACATGCGAGAGAATCGTCTGTGTGCTCAGTAGTAGATGGCACCAGGAACTGGGCTCAGAGATGTTGTGGTGTACCTTGCCAAGGGTTCAAAACTCTGTCTTCTGTGTTTCTCTTTGGCACTATTCCAAAGGTTAGGTCATAAATGCTGGTTGCTTACTTGCCAGGAAAAGTTCGCCTGGCTCTCCTTTGGATCCTTTCTCTCATGTGCAAACCTACCTACCTATTCCTGCATATTTGGGCTCTCAGTCTTGGGGAACTGGGTGCCTCCGTACAGGAGCTGGAGTCATCCCACTTGAGATACTCTGGAAGCAGATCTGGATACATGTGTAAAGATGACTCAGTTAGTGTTCTCTTGGTGGCTCTGTGCTAGATGTTAGGGATGGATGAGGCTCTGGCTTGAAGGGCTAGAAGTTGGTAGGGACAAGTCACATTATAAGGGGACTCCAGGGCAGAGAAAGGTGAATATTGAAGATGGAAGGCAGGCTCTCTGGGTGTGACTTTTCAGTGTGAACAAGATAGAGAGTGATCTCAGTTCAGGAGCAGGCAAGCCTTCACTTCTGTGTGACAGGTGTCACACCAAATTCTGAATTTCTAGGGCCAGGCCAGGGTTGAGGGGAGCATGCTTGGGGCATTTGTTCTTCGTGGGGAACATTATGGATAGCTCAAGAGGAGGTGCTAGGGGTGATGTCTGAGCTCACAAGATCACTTTTAGAAGTGTCCCCATTCCCGGCTGAAAGCAGCATAATAAGAGGGAAGTGGGAAGGGGGTGGATCCTCCTCTAAGAATTGTGTTTTCCTGCCTCCTTCACATCATTTCTGTGGTCACTTCTCACACAGGGACAGACTGCCATCTACTGTCCACTTCTGTCCTCTGAGTCCCTTCTTCTCAGCCAGGTCATTGTCATTTACCCCCACATCTTCTTTTTAATGGCTGCAGATACCAAGGGGAAGTAGACAGCATGTGTTGTTCCATAGTTTCTGCAGAACTTAGAAGGAAGCCTTTAAAGAAACATAACATGTTAGGTGGTTTTCATCTCTGTTTCATGATTGGTTATTTGAAAGGGACTGCCTAGCATCTCCCAAGCCTTCCTAAGGTTCAGTAGCAGGAGTACCAGGTGAAAAGCAGGATGTCACCATCATTGCCTTGAGGTATCCTTGGGAGATCAGAGAGCTGCCCAGGAAGATGATGCATGGTGGATCTGAAAAATGCAGATGACAGCAAGGACTCTAGTGGTGGTGGGGTTCAGAGGAAGGTCCTTACAGGGAAAAGATGAGTGTGGGCAGCTTGTCCTGCATCTCTAGTGAGTAACTCGACTGTTAAGAAAGGGGGTCCTGAAAGCTTGTGATGTCCTATGGTAGTCCCTGAGCCGGTTGCTGTTTGAGTGCCGTGGCGTGCAGGGGAATGTGGGCATTGTTCAAACAGAAGGCCACTCCTGCCTACCCCTTCTTATATCTCTCCTGGACTTTTCAAGAGTACACCTGCCCAGTGATGGAGTGATGGCTAACTGACAGGCAGAGTGAATGGAATTTTATATAAGAAGTGGGAAATAGTAAGAGCTGGAGAGGACAGGAACTCCACAAGGAGAGCAACAGAACAAGAAAATTTGAACACAGGGAACTTCCCAGAGACTCATACTCCAACCAAGGACTATTCATGGAGATACCTAGAACCCTGACAATGCAGCCACTTCTGATGAGAACTGATAGACTAAGATCAGAAAGAAGGAGAGGAGGACCTCCCCTATCAGTGGACTTGGGGAGGGGCATGCATGCAGAAAGGAGGGGGAGGGTGGGACCGGGAGGGGAGGAGGGAGGGGGTTATGGGGGGATACAAAATGAATAAAGTGTAATTAATAAAAGTTAAATAAAAAATTAAAAAAAACAACAACAAAAAAGAAACTACAGAACAGTGTCCTGACTCAAGTCTAAGATGCCTTCGTGTTAGAATTCATTTCCCCCAATAAATGTCTGATGCTTTGTTGTTGTTTCCTTTAGGCTTTTTGTTTGTTTATTTGATTTTTTTTCTTTGAGATAGGACTTCTCTCTAGACCAGGGTGATAAGGGACTCACTTTGTAGCTGAAGATGATCTTAAATTCATAGTAATTCTCTTGCCTCAACCTCCCAAACACTGGGATTATAGGCATGGACCACCATGCCTAGCTTGTGTCGTTTTTGCTTTGGTTTTTTTTTAATTGTGGGGAGTTTATTTTTCAGTAATTCTTTGTCTTATTTTTCAAATGCTTTTTTATTAGTGTTTAAATCATCACCAAAGAAATGTCCCAAGTGTTTATTTCATGTCCATGTCCTTAGACATGAACCTGTGCATATGTCAGAGGGTGGGGATGGGCAGGATAGGAATAGAGGTATATTCTATTGGAGGGCAGGAAATCCACTTACACTGAGGATCAGGTTTCCACTTAAGAGATCTCAGCTCCTCACTACAATCCTCTCATGTTTTCTGTTTTCTTTTTGGTTGCCCCAGTAATACCGCCCCTTTAATGTCACTATCCCTTTGGGTTCTGCTGTAGAGTCACTTCTCCATATAACAGGTGTCCTGGATTTTGAGGGGACCATTTGACAGAGATAAAGTCAGCCAAGGACCATTGGAAAAGGCCAAGTTTTTTAATTTATTTATTTTTATGTATATGGGTGTTTTGCCTGAATGTATGTCTGTGCAGTCAGTGCCCACAGAGGCCAGAAGAGGGTGTTGAATCCTTCTGGGATGGACTTACAGACAGTTGTAAACTGCAATGTGGGAGCTTGGACTTGAACCCAGGTCCTATGAAAGAGCAGCAAGTACTCTTAACGGCTGAGCCATCTCTCCAGAGCCAAAGATAAAGGTTTTGACCAAGTGAGGGCTGGACATGAGGGGTTAAGAGCAGGATTCCCAGTATTTTTCCTGAAATGGTTATCTATGATTATTCAGGAGAGACAGTGAGTTAGGGTTGGGGTTGAGATAAAAGGGAAATTCTCTCAGACCAACTAGTGTAGAAAGAGATAATCAGTTTGCAGCATATTGCTTGGTGCCAAGGATACCAGGAAATGGTGACAATTTTCTGCTAGCCTGTGATGTTAACCTGTAATACCTGGTAAAAAGCAGGAGATGAAGGACAGAGCTCTGAAGAGAGGAAGCAAAAAGCGAGAAGCCTGTGTGAGTGGTACCCAAACACAGAGAGGCGTGGGATAATAGTGTGGAGAAGAGAAGAGAACGGTGGGAGCCAGAAGAAGTTGGTAGTCAGCATGGGTTGGGCAACAGAACACGGTGGATCTAAAAAGCTGTCTCTAGCTACAGTGTAGAAGACCGATCTTATTAAGTGGTATTCAACGGAAGGAAGAGAGGCTAATGGTTGGGTGGACCGAACTATAGATGAATGCGTGAACAAATGAATGGAGTACAGAGGGAGGACAGCAAGATGGATTGGCCTTGAGTCATCCTTGCCAGTGCTTTGCCAGTTCTTACTCTGGGGAGATTATGCCAGCTTGGGAAGACAGAGCACACGATACAAATGATCAGGGTGTTGCTGGCTGCATGGCAATGGAATTAGGAGAGGAACTCTGGTGCTGAGTTTATGGAGTCATCAGAGGGGCCTCCCAGTGATTTGCCTTGTATTTTCCCACCCTAATTGCTTTCATCCAAGATCAGAGGAAAAATGGCTTTCGGGGTTACAACCAAAAAATTTAACACTGTGACAGTGACTTGCTTCAGAAGCCATTCATACTATGGGTCTTTTCGCCCATGGTGGAATATGGCCAAACGCTGGAGCTTCTGGGACCCTTGAAGAACTTCCATATTCCTAGATATCAGATTCATCCATGGTGGATTCCTATTCCCATGGGTTGAAACTTGTGCAGGGTTGGTGGGGGGCAGGCGCAAGGAGGAGAGGACAGAAGAGAAGTTCCAAATCTGAAAGAACCTGTTTTTCAAACAGTAGCTCACAAGGATTCTTTGCAAGCTCGCATTATTTAGTGTCGATGAGTATATATGTCAGACATGCTGACACCCAGTATGCCACTCAGCAGCTTTGGAGGTGAAGCCAATGAGAGCCAAAGATGAAACTTGGATATCTAATGTTATCTTCAAGGGTTTTGCCCAACAAAGACGCCCCATACTCTGGCCAGCCCATTCTCACCTCACACTCCAGGATCTGTGAACTTTAGCTGATGGTGCTTGCTCAGTATATTCTTCAGCATTCAGTCTGAATGTTCAGCATTTGAAAAGATCATCAGCTGATCCTACTGTTCAGCCCAGATTAGGAGCCACCAGTTTATAGAACTAAGTAACTAGGCCCTCACCTGACCTCCTAGCAGCTTAGTCATGCACCTGACCTCTTCCCGCCCTTGGTGGACTTCAGAACTCATTTTGCTAAGGATTTGGCCTGAGCCCTCTGCCTTCTTACTCATCCAGTGTTTGCCTTAGAAATTAGAAGATGGACAGGCTCTCACCGAGCTCTGATGTGTTACTCTTCCTCATCTACTGGAAAGGGTATTGAGGATGTAATGGTGGGGTACAGAGCAGGGAAAAGGCAGACCAACATTTCTAGGGCATTATTGCAGGTGTAGGCAATTTTAGTCCTTCCAGAAGCCCTCATAAAAATCAGTTTGCATAATGTGTTTGTATTGCAAATAGTTTATGGTCACCTTTCCTAATAGTTCTTCCTGGCAAAAGCAGTCAGAAGCCCTTAATCATGGACAAAGTCAGCTTACTACTAACACTAGTGGCTAAACCCAAGCATCAATCTTGGGATGGTTCTTCCCAGAAGCATACCTGAGCCCATGTCTTAAGGGAAGTCTTGCTAGTGAAGGAAGTACCTGTTACTTGTCTTTTCATTTTCCTTGGACTTTCAGGGAGGCATGGGGAGTAGAAGTTTGGGGAAAGAGGCTCACAAACAAAGCCAGAAAAGAAATATTGTTTCTAACCACGTATTCTCGATTTGTGAAGTGAACCATATTGAGCTGTTTGCAATCCCTGGATTTCTCACTAACAACTCCGTGAAAGATACTGTTGTGGATGCTGTGAAGAGTGCTGGAGATGGGTGAGGGACATTCAGCACTGAGTGTTCTGAAGAGCCTTAAGCTTGAGATTCTCAGGACTGCTGAGGGACCCAAATGCAGTGGACCAATTGCCTAATAACCAAATGGAGAGCAGAAAAGGTGTTACCACCGTGACCTGCAGGGTAGGCAGAGGGGCTGGGTCACTCTTGCTATGCAGGAGGGATGTGTAAACTGCACATCAGAGAGACAAGTTCTCCAAAGAGCCGTGGAACCAGGAGCAGCCAGAACTGTCTACGTGTGTGTGTGTGTGTGTGTGTGTGTGTGTGTGTGTGTCTGTCATGCAGACTAAACCAAAGACATTCTTGCTATGAGAGCTACTTTCTCCTGGTTCCAAATGTATAACAACCAATTCCAGGGCTGACCTCTGTACTTCCTCTCTTTCAATCTCTAAGTCTTTTGATTAAAGGATTGTGATGTTTCTAGGAGCAATAAGAGAGGTGAGTAGAAGCAGCCACTCTCAACACTGAGTGATTTATGTTGTTTTTGAGTCTAATGTAGGACATGTTGACCAGGACTGTGAACTAATAGAAAGCTGACTACAGCGTTGACGAATAATAAGTGCAATGACTGTAATGGTCACTAAGACTAATTCTCTGATAACTCACCTGCAGGATGGTTTGCAGACATTTAGGCACCCATGTTCTTTGGGCTGTTTGTGCCTTAAGCTAATGACGAAGCAGTCGAAGCCAGGAGAGGGATCTGGAAACCTAATAGTCAAGCGAAGGAGGGCAGACCCTTCCTCTTACATTGCTCATTAATAGTCACAACTTCTCAAAGCCTCAATTTTCTCCTGTGGAAAAATACATAATAAAATAAACCCTATCTACCCAACATTAGGTGAAGTTTCAGATGAGAGCATACACAGGAAAGAGTTTTACAAGCTTCAAATTGCAAATGCATGTCATGGTTTAACCTGCTTTTTTTTTTTTTTTTTTATATGTCTGTGGCTGTCCAAGTTTGCTTCCCATTGCTGTGATAAAAACTATGACCAAAACTAATTTGGGTAGGAAAGGGTTTATTTTATCTTATACTTTACAGTTCATTGTTGTTAGGGAAGCTAAAGCAGGAACTCAGGCAGGAACCTGGGGGTAGGAACTGAAGCCAAGACTATGGAGGATGCTGCTTGCTGACTTGCTCCCCATCCTTTGCTCCTCATTGCTTGCTCAATTTGCTTTCTCATAGCATCCAGGACCACTTGAACAGAAGTGGTACCACCAGGTGGGCTGGGCCTTCTCACATCAATCATCAACCAAGAAAATGCCCCACAGGCTTGCCTACAAACCAATCTGATGGAGGGGGGTGTCATTTTCTCAGTTGATATTCCCTCTTCTCAGATGTCCCAAGCTTATATCAAATTGGAAAAAAAAAAAAAAAGCAAAAACAAACAAACTAAACAGTATGGAACTCAGGACTTTGTGCCTGCTGGACAAGAAGTCCACCACTGAGCTACAACCCCAGCCTAAGCCGGCAGTGTCTTATACTAATAGCACATTGATGATTTTCTCCTAAGGTAGGCTGGGAAACATTACCTGAGGAGATCCTGCAATCCCTAAGTACACCTGAAACTGAGTTTCAGGAGGCATCAGAAGAAGTGTGCAGAACTCTTGCTGCTGTCCTGAAAGACAGCGTGTCAGTCTGCTTCTTTCTGACAGTGTCATTGGGAGCTGATATTTGGAATTCTGACCTCTGTCAGGGGCCGCACATGAGCAAGATGTGGAGAGGGGCCTGTGCTGGGTGGAAAACGTGCCATTCAGCGAAGCTGGATATACTTCCACAAGGACCGACCACCACCAGTTCTACAGAGCAGGTCCAGGGCTTTGTTTCCAGTCACAGTTGTGTTCCCAGAAGTCATTTAGCACCCGTAGAACAGAATTTGCTTCCAACACCAAAGCGCATCTGATGTTAAATCTATCAGGAGGCCCCCCCCGCCCCGCCCCCTCCTGATGGCCCACTTCTGTATTTTCTTAACTCCTTGGAAATCTGTGTTCTCATCTGTGACTGCAGTGCTCCAGTGTCTTTGAGACTAAGCATCCAAATTCCTTCTTGGTGGCTCTCCTAATGTCTTGGTGGGGGTCGAGGTTAGGAGAGTTAGGGTTTCCTATGGATTCATGAGGCTGCCTCTCTTGGATGGGCAGCTGCTTATTCTGATTTCGGCTGGTCTTCTTCGACCTGTATTATGTGATGTACCCGAGTGTGGCTTCAGTGCTTGCTGTCAGCTGACCAAATTGTGGGTGGCTTCTTGGATGTTACCTTCTGGTAGAGATCCCTCAGGCAATGAAAAAGCACTGTTCTTGTTTCTAACTTAGGCAGTTAGGAATTTACTTTTGGTGTATATTCATATGTGTGTGTGTGAGAGAGAGATGTTTGTATGTGTGTCTGTGTGTGTGCTCACACAGGAATGGATGAATTGTAATGAGGACTTGGCGTGCTTTATTGACAGGTGAATCTCGTCTCAGTTCTTAAAAATGCTTCTATCACAAAAGAAATGAAACGGTCTTTCATAGTGGAAGGAGGCATGGTAGGAAGAACTGGACTCTTAGCACAGAGCCTGTCCCATTTAAGAGACATGAAACCATATGATTAGATGCACAGTGTTATAACTTTTAAAATACTTATTTTTAATTTATGCATATGTGCATACTTGCATAAGTGTATGTGCAACCAAGCGCTTGCAGATTCCCAAAGAGGCCAGAGGGCAGAGGGCACTGAGTTCCGTGGAACAGGTGGTTCTGAGCCTTCTGATGTGGGTGCCATGAACCAACATGGGCCCCTGTGCCAAAGCAGTTAGCACTGCTAACTAGCCAGCCACACCTTGTTCTGATTGAAGACAGAGGTCCCGTTGAGCACCCACACGGGTTCAAATCCCACTTTGACCACTTCTTAGAGGTGGAACTTGGACAACAGTCTAAGAACCAGTCTGTGTTTTTAAGCATGAAATGACCTTGGGGATAGATAATAGTTGTGTTTGCCCCAGCTCATTTTTGAGAGTCCTCAACAAGGCAGAGTCAGGGTGGCTGCTGAGTCTGGAATGTGGTTGGGGTTCAAGGGGTGTTACCAACACTGTCCTGAGATGATTGTTTAGAGTATTACTAATAAATCTAAAGAAACAGTAAAGGCTCTTAGGGAATACAAAGACAAGAACTCCAAAGATGTCATAATAGACTAAGTCAGGAACCAGGACACCATTGTCCATCTACATAATAACATGTGCTCTGAGCTCTGCATCTGTCTGCTTGTGTGGTTCTAGGTTTTCTGACTGATTCTCCCAGAGCCTGAATCCCGCATCCCTTATGAAGAAGATTCTGATTGGCCCAGCTTGTGTCAAAGGTTCACACTAGTTCATCAAGCTGTAGGCCAGAGAAACAACCCAACCACATCTTGTCATCAAAATAGATGTCTGCACCAGGAACCCACCTTTCAACAAATGGGCAGTTGTTCTTCGTGCATATCTGCTAGACTGAAACTGTCCTATGGTGTTAAAATGATGTAACTGGAAGCAGCTATGGGTGGTGGGAAGATTCTCAGGTGAGGGCAAAAAGGGGCAGGCTAAAGGAGGCCAATCTTTTCTGGGTCACACACAGTTCCCACTGTGTGTGAACTGTAAGCTAGGGCCTCTGCTCTTAGCGGATTCCACCCAAAGGATAGGCGGGCTCCTGACCAAGACACAGACCAATATGGGGTAACAAATAAGCAGGTGGCCTATAATACCCAGCCAGGAAAGGAAAGGTCAGCTGCAGGGCTCTAGCTGTTACTAAGCCTTAGGACAGAGCAAGACTGTCCTTGCCCTTTACCTCCGGATAATGATTTGGTCATCGTCCATCAGGATCTTTATGGGGTAAATCAGCACTGGATGAGTTCTGTATAGCAGTTTAAAAAGGTGAGGCTGCCACGTGAGACTCTCTAAGGATGACAGACCCAGAGCTCAGGATATCCTGGCTCAAGACATCTCCTCTCTTATTATGCTCCTTCCTTTTCCATATGTACTTCTCATGTTCTTCGTTAGGAAATGCTCTCAGCCCTACCACTGAAGTTCAAAAAGTACTGCGAGCCTTGCTGTACACATCCCATTGCCAACTGGTATTAACCTTCTCCTGCTCAGATCCCGTAGTTTTTAAGCTAAAGACTAGCTTAAACAAAGAAAGCCTTAGGGATATCCCAAACAATAAAGATTTAGATCCTTAAATCCTAGGCAATTAGAACATCAGTCTGAGCCAGTAGAATGGTTTTAATATGATAATATTTTTTTTTAAAAAATCTGTTTAGGATTTACTAGCTTATTTATTTGCATAGGAGGTCCTGAGTCCTGGATATTGCACTGTGATAGCGTCTTATGTGTATAAGTTCAGTCCCACAGCTCCTTTGCAAGACGGGCTTCATTTCTTTAAACTAGGGAGCAGAAACTAGGACCCAGAGACATTAGAGTATGATTGGAAGCTGGAGTTCTAACTGTATAGCTAAGGTGCCGCATGTTCCACATTGTGGGGTAGATTTTTCTACAGGGCATCTATCTGTCTTCCCTTTAACACTCTATTTGCTACTTCAACTGGGAAAAATCTTCCTACTACACATAGCCTTTCAGTTAATTACGCAAGCAATTTTTTAGTTAACACAGGATATTTCACTGTCCTTCCCGCATCTCTTTGTGTCTCTCCTTCGCTGGGATGTTTGTGAATGGACAGTTCACTGCCTATGGAAGAAAAGAGGGGTTCGAGCTAATACAACAGAACTCTTGCAGAGTCTAATAACTAAGACTCTGAAGCTGAGTGTGGGGGCTTCTTGTCTGTCATCTCAGCACTAAGGAGGCTGAGGCAGGAGGATTAGGAGTTCAAGGCCAGCTTGGACTTCATAGAAGACATTGCAAAATAAGGCCGATTGCAAGGAAGTGAAGAGTACTTACTGCTTTTGCCAGTTAGCATCCCCGTGACAGCTCTCAGCCTCCACTGTAACTCCAGGTCCAGGGCATCTGACACCTTCTCCTGACCTCCCTGGGTACCTTCACACATGACGCACATATAACATACACACACTGAAGTGCGAACACATACACATCAACTATTTGTTTAAATTAAGTAAATAAATGCATACATATATACAGAATGTAAATATATAAATTCATAACTAAAATAAATACAGTGTAAAGAAATGCTCTTTCCGTCCTCTGTATGCACAGTCCAAGCTCTTAAACATGGCTCACTGTTCTCTGGTAATGTACGTTCAAGTTCAAGTTGCCTGGCTCCTGGAGAGCCTAACATTATTCCCAGTGCTGAGGAGTCCTTTCCTGTTCAGCGGGCACAGGTGCTGTAACCTCATCAGGAAACTTCCCCAAAGCCGGGGGGGGGGGGGAACCTTTGGCTTATCATTCACAGAAATATATGTGCTCATGTCTGTCTCCCATGTATGTACATTCTTTGAGAGGGAAGGTCCTATTCTAGTGACCTTTACATTTATCAAGGAATATGAGTCACACTTGACTGAACTCCATGCAAACTCCCAACAGGACAGGGGGTGAAGACACTGACAGGATTCTTTTCAGAACTGGTGGGTCTGTTTTAGCTCAGAGTGTACTGCTTTGTTTTCTTTCATGTATATGTGCATGTGTGTGTGTTTGTATTTACACATGTGTGGGAGAAGTTGTGTGTGCCCATGCCTGTGCCTGTGTGCTCCTGTGCATATGGAGACCTAAAGATTATGTCAGGAATCTGTTCTCCACCCTGTTGATTGAAGCAAGGACTCTCAAACCAGAGCTCAAAGATATGTTAACTAGTCTTGCTAATGAGTTTGTTCTGGGAATCCCCTGTCTCTACCTTTGCAAGCTGGAATAACAGGCTAGCTGACATGGCCACCAGGCATTTACATGGGCTCTGAGGATCAAGACTCCTGTCCTTTTGCAAGTGTGGCAGGCATTTCAACCAAGGAGCCATCTCCCCAGCCTGAGCTTATCTTCATCGCAGAGTTTGAAATTATCTTCCAGAGCCGTCTTATTTCTATGGGAATCCATAGCTAGAAGATCCTTAAGGTTAGGTCAAGGCTAAAAAGTCTTGGCTTTTAACTTCTGATTGACATTGACATTAGAGTCTGCACTGACAGGGAATTATTATAGTAGTATTTATGAAATATTTTTATATACAGAAATATTTAGTAGGCTGGGGTATAGCTCTATAGTGGTAGCTCTATAGTGGTAGAGCATTTGTTTAGTATGCAGGATATCTTGGGTTTGTTCCTTAGTGCTTAAATCCAAGTGAATCAATAAAGACAGTGAAGAGATGGAGGGAAGGGAGGAAAGGAGGGAGGGAAAGAGGAAAAGAGGGAGGAAGGGAGGGAGGGAGGGATCTGCAAATACTAGTAAGCTCAGCTACGGGTTAGGCACGGTTCTGGATGCCATGCACAGAGGCGCAAACACAAGTCACCCTCCGCCCTCATGAAGCTCACCTTGCAGTAGTAGTACTCATAAATACAGGAATATAAATAGATAGACAAAATTTTCCTTATCGGGATTGGTACCATGCTGAAAAATCCAACAGTGGAAGAAAAGACTGGGACACAACAGGAGGCTTGTGTAGCTGAAACAGAGAGTGGGAAAAGTTGTGTTGACTGTGATGAACTGAGGCTTATGGTGGGAAGCTGGCAACCTCTGCCCAGTTGGAACAGGAAGCCAGCATTTAATGCCACTCTCAAGTGTGATATGAAGCAGTTGTTGGGGGAATTAAACTGAGAATAATGTCATTTGAGTAACATTTTTTTTTCAAGGGTCACTTGGCTTACTTTGCCAGAGATGGCCTATGGGAAGAGTTTGACAAGTTTATACCGATACATTGGTTAAGATAGAACAGTGGTCTTGACCTGGGTGGTCAGGATGGAGGAGGCAGGAAGCCAGGAGACTGTGGGTCTGTTTGGGAGTAGAGCTGGAAAGACTTGCTAATGGATGATGAGTGGAACACGGGAGAAAGAAAGCAAACACACTGGAAAATGCAGAAACCAAATCACCAGAGGAGAGACAGGAGACTGTTCTCCTCAGGCCCCCAAAGACCTTACTTTGCATGCCTGACAACTGTGTGCAGCCACCAGCAACCCAGGAAAAGAAAAGTCGAATGTTCAGTATGCTTCATTTATCTAATCTGAAAAATGAACTCTGCCCACTGATCTAATGGACATAAACTCTGCTGTTAAAATGCAACTCATTCAGTGACTAGCCTCCGAGGGCCTGATATGGTAAGGTATTGCGTCCTGTGCAGTGAGGAATTTTTTTAAATGCGTGTTTTCTTACCTCCTGGGACTTACAGTACATTTAGGGAAGCCAAGCATCTCTAACTGAGTAATACTCTAGATAGCAGCAGCTGGGCCATGGGAATGGAGCCCAAGTATGGCAGAGGAAGTTCCTGAAACTTCTAATAGGTGATGGATAAGAACTGGATTAGGTGAGAATGTTGAGAGACTGAGGATAACATAGGTAGGAGCCCAGAGATACAGGGGGTATGGAGCTTGACAATGTACCCCCCCCAGAAAAAAAAAAAAAAAAAAAAACTCATGCAGGGAACAGACTTGAGCTGTGTTTGGAATACTTCACCTACTCTTTACAGAACTATTTGTGAGTAAAGAGCCTATTGCATCCTTTTGTTTTTCTCCTCTTGGTTTGGGTTTCTCCTGTGTCCTCCATAAGAGAGAGAGGGGGAGAGGTAGGCCAGCCTCTTTGAACTTTGGGGAAACCTCCTTTGGAACTACTTCCTCTGTTTAACATCATTCCATCTTGTGGGGTTCTGCTGTGGAGGTTGCAATGTTTGAGGCTCAGTCTTCCTGGGTGGTCTTCTTCTTCTTCTTCTTCTTCTTCTTCTTCTTCTTCTTCTTCTTC